>NC_069502.1:1240845326-1241035326 GCF_027579735.1 Bombina bombina
CCAAGTGCGCTATACCTGACATGAGCTAATAACCTAATGCTTATACTTGTACGCTAATCTCACCGTGTGTAAACAAGTGCGCTATACATGACATGAGCTAATAACGTAATGCTTATACTTGTGCGCTAATCTGACCATGTGTAAGCAAGTGCGCTATACCTGACATGAGCTAAAAACCTAAAGCTTATACTTGTGTGCTAAGCTCACCGTGTGTGACCAAGTGCGCTATACCTGACATTAGCTAATAACCTAATGCTTATACTTGTGCGCTAATCTCACTGTGTGTAACCAACAGCGCTATACCTGACATGAGCTAATAACCTAATGATTATACTTGTGCGCTAATCTCACTGTGTGTAACCAAGTGCGCTATACTTGACATGAGCTAATAACCTAATGATTATACTTGTGCGCTATACTTGACATGAGCTAATAACCTAATGCTTATACTTGTGCGCTAATCTCACCGTGTGTAACCAAGTGCGCTTTACCTGACATGAGCTAATAACCTAATGCTTATACTTGTGCGCTAATCTGAACGTGTGTAAACAAGTGGGCTATACCTGACATGAACTTATAACCGAATGCTTATACTTGTGCGCTAATCTCACCGTGTGTAACCAAGTGCGCTATTTGACATGAGCTAATAACCTAATGCTTATACTTGTGCGCTAATCTCACTGTGTGTAACCAAGTGCGCTATACCTGACATGAGCTAATAACCTAATGATTATACTTGTGCGCTAATCTCACCGTGTGTAACCAAGTGCGCTACTTGACATGAGCTAATAACCTAATGCTTATACTTGTGCGCTAATCTCACCGTGTGTAACCAAGTGCGCTTTACCTGACATGAGCTAATAACCTAATGCTTATACTTGTGCGCTAATCTCACTGTGTGTAACCAAGTGCGCTGTACCTGACATGAGCTAATAACCTAATGCTTATACTTGTGCGCTAATCTCACCGTGTGTAACCAAGTGCGCTATACCTGACATGAGCTAATAACCTAATGCTTATACTTGTGCGCTATACCTGACCGTGTGTAACCGAGTGCGCTATACCTGACATGAGCTAATAACCTAATGCTTATTCTTGTGCGCTATACCTGACATGAGCTAATAGCCTAATGCTTATACTTGTGCACTAATCTGACCGTGTGTAACCAAGTGGGCTATACCTGACATGAGCTAATAACCTAATGCTTATACTTGTGCGCTATACCTGACATTAGCTAATAACCTAATGCTTATACTTGTGCGCTAATCTCACCGTGTGTAACCAAGTGCGTTATACCTGACATGAGCTAATAACCTAATGCTTATACTTGTGCACTAATCTCACCGTGTGTAACCAAGTGCGCTATACCTGACATGAGCTAATAACCTAATGCTTATACTTGTGCGCTAATCTCACCGTGTGTAACCAAGTGCGCTGTACCTGACATGAGCTACTAACCTAATGCTTATACTTTTGCGCTAATCTCACAGTGTGTAACCAAGTGCGCTATACCTGACATGAGCTAATAACCTAATGCTTATACTTGTGCGCTAATCTCACCGTGTGTAACCAAGTGCGCTATACCTGACATGAGCTAATAAACTAATGCTTATATTTGTGCGCTAATCTCACCGTGTGTAACCAAGTGCGCTATACCTGACATGAGCTAATAACCTAATGCTTATACTTGTGCGCTAATCTCACCGTGTGTAACCAAGTGCACTATACCTGACATGAGCTAATAACCTAATGCTTATACTTATGCGCTAATCTGACCGTGTGTAAACAAGAGGGATATACCTGACATGAGTTTATAACCTAATGCTTATACTTGTGCGCTAATCTCACCATGTGTAACCAATTGCGCTATTTGACATGAGCTAATAACCTAATACTTATACTTGTGCGCTAATCTCACCGTGTGTAACCAAGTGCGCTATACATGACATGAGCTGATAACCTAATGCTTATACTTGTGCGCTAATCTGACCGTGTGTAACCAAGTGCGTTATACCTGACATGAGCTAATAACCTAATGCTTATACTTGTGCGCTAATCTCACCGTGTGTAACCAAGTGCGCTATACCTGACATGAGCTAATAACCAAATGCTTATACTTGTGCGCTAATCTCACCGTGTGTAACCAAGTGCGCTGTACCTTACATGAGCTACTAACCTAATGCTTATACTTTTGCGCTAATCTCACCGTGTGTAACCAAGTGCGCTATACCTGACATGAGCTAATAACCTAATGATTATACTTGTGCGCTAATCTCACCGTGTGTAACCAAGTGCGCTATACCTGACATGAGCTAATAACCTAATGCTTATACTTGTGCGCTAATCTCACCATGTCTAACCAAGTGCGCTATACCTGACATGAGCTAATAACCTAATGCTTATACTTGTGTGCTATTCCGACCGTGTGTAACCAAGTGCGCTATACCTGACATGAGCTAATAACCTAATTCTTATACTTGTGCGCTAATCTCACCGTATGTAACCAAGTGCGCTATACATGACATGAGCTAATAACCTAATGCTTATACTTGTGCGCTAATCTCACCGTATGTAACCAAGTGCGCTATACCTGACATGAGCTAATAACATAATGATTATACTTGTGCGCTATACCTGACATGAGCTAATAACCTAATGCTTATACTTGTGTGCTAATCTTACCGTGTGTAACCAAGTGCACTATACCTGACATGAGCTAATAACCTAATGCTTATACTTGTGCGCTAATCTCACTGTGTGTAACCAAGTGCGTTACTTGACATGAGCTAATAACCTAATGCTTATACTTGTGCGCTAATCTCACCGTGTGTAACCAAGTGCGCTGTACCTGACATGAGCTAATAACCTAATGCTTATACTTGTGCGCTAATCTCACCGTGTGTAACCAAGTGCGCTATACCTGACATGAGCTAATAACCTAATGCTTATACTTGTGCCCTATACCTGACATAAGCTAATAACCTAATGCTTATACTTGTGCGCTATACCTGACCGTGTGTAACCAAGTGCGCTATACCTGACATGAGCTAATAATCTAATACTTATACTTGTGCGCTAATCTCACCGTGTGTAACCAAGTGTGCTATACCTGACATGAGCTAATAACTTAATGCTTATACTTGTGCGCTAATCTGACCGTGTGTAATCAAGTGCGCTATACCTGACATGAGCTAATAACTTAATGCTTATACTTGTGCGCTAATCTGACCATGTGTAAGCAAGTGCGCCATACCTGACATGAGCTAAAAACCTAAAGCTTATACTTGTGCGCTAATCTCACCGTGTGTAACCAAGTGCGCTATACCTGACATGAGCTAATAACCTAATGCTTATACTTGTGCGCTAATCTCACCGTGTGTAACCAAGTGCGCCATACCTGACATGAGCTAAAAACCTAAAGCTTATACTTGTGCGCTAATCTCACCGTGTGTAACCAACAGCGCTATACCTGACATGAGCTAATAACTTAATGCTTATACTTGTGCGCTAATCTCACCGTGTGTAAGCAAGTGCGCCATACCTGACATGAGCTAAAAACCTAAAGCTTATACTTGTGCGCTAATCTCACCGTGTGTAACCAAGTGCGCTACTTGACATGAGCTAATAACCTAATGATTATACTTGTGCGCTAATCTGACCGTGTGTAACCAAGTGCGCTATACCTGACATGAGCTAATAACCTAATGCTTATACTTGTGTGCTAAACTCACCGTGTGTAACCAAGTGCGCTATACCTGACATGAGCTAATAACCTAATGCTTATACTTGTGCGCTAATCTCACCGTGTGTAACCAAGTGCGCTATACCTGACATGAGCTAATAACCTAATGCTTATACTTGTGCCCTATACCTGACATAAGCTAATAACCTAATGCTTATACTTGTGCGCTATACCTGACATGAGCTAATAACCTAATGCTTATACTTGTGCGCTATACCTGACATGAGCTAATAACCTAATGCTTATACTTGTGCCCTATACCTGACATAAGCTAATAACCTAATGCTTATACTTGTGCGCTATACCCGACATGAGCTAATAACCTAATGCTTATACTTGTGCGCTATACCTGACATAAGCTAATAACCTAATGCTTATACTTGTGCGCTATACCTGACATGAGCTAATAACCTAATGCTTATACTTGGTGCGCTAATCTCACCGTGTGTAACCAAGTGCGCTATACCTGACATGAGCTAATAACCTAATGCTTATACTTGTGCGCTAATCTCACCGTGTGTAACCAAGTGCGCTATACCTGACATGAGCTAATAACCTAATGCTTATACTTGTGCGCTAATCTCACCGTGTATAACCAAGTGCACTATACCTGACATGAGCTAATAACCTAATGCTTATACTTGTGCACTAATCTCACCGTGTGTAACCAAGTGCGCTATACCTGACATGAGCTAATAACCTAATGATTATACTTGTGCGCTAATCTCACCGTGTGTAATCAAGTGCGCTACTTGACATGAGCTAATAACCTAATGCTTATACTTGTGCGGTATACCTGACCGTGTGTAACCAAGTGCGCTATACCTGACATGAGCTAATAACCTAATACTTATACTTGTGCGCTAATCTCACCGTGTGTAACCAAGTGCGCTATACCTGACATGAGCTAATAACCTAATGCTTATACTTGTGCGCTAATCTCACCGTGTGTAACCAAGTGCGCTATACCTGACATGAGCTAATAACCTAATGATTATACTTGTGCGCTAATCTCACCGTGTGTAACCAAGTGCGCTATAGCTGACATGAGCTAATAACCTAATGCTTATACTTGTGCGCTATACCTGACATGAGCTAATAACCTAATGTTTATACTTGGTGCGCTAATCTCACTGTGTGTAACCAAGTGAGCTATACCTGACATGAGCTAATAACCTAATGCTTATACTTGGTGCGCTAATCTCACTGTGTATAACCAAGTGCGCTATACCTGACATTAGCTAATAACCTAATGCTTATACTTGTGCGCTAATCTCACTGTGTGTAACCAACAGCGCTATACCTGACATGAGCTAATAACCTAATGATTATACTTGTGCGCTAATCTCACCGTGTGTAACCAAGTGCGCTACTTGACATGAGCTAATAACCTAATGCTTATACTTGTGCGCTAATCTCACTGTGTGTAACCAACAGCGCTATACCTGACATGAGCTAATAACCTAATGCTTATACTTGTGCGCTAATCTCACTGTGTGTAACCAACTGCGCTATACCTGACATGAGCTAATAACCTAATGCTTATACTTGTGCGCTAATCTCACCGTGTGTAACCAAATGCGCTATACCTGACATGAGCTAATAACCTAATGCTTATACTTGTGCGCTAATCTCACTGTGTGTAACCAACAGCGCTATACCTGACATGAGTAAATAACCTAATGCTTATACTTGTGCACTAATCTCACTGTGTGTAACCAACTGCGCTATACCTGACATGAGCTAATAACCTAATGCTTATACTTGTGCGCTAATCTCACTGTGTGTAACCAAGTGCACTATACCTGACTTGAGCTAATAACCTAATGCTTATACTTGTGCGCTAATCTCACTGTGTGTAACCAAGTGCGCTACTTGACATGAGCTAATAACCTAATGCTTATTCTTGTGCGCTAATCTCACTGTGTGTAACCAAGTGCGCTATTTGACATGAGCTAATAACCTAATGCTTATACTTGTGCGCTAATCTCACCGTGTGTAACCAAGTGCGCTATACCTGACATGAACTTATAACCGAATGCTTATACTTGTGCGCTAATCTCACCGTGTGTAATCAAGTGCGCTACTTGACATGAGCTAATAACCTAATGCTTATACTTGTGCGGTATACCTGACCGTGTGTAACCAAGTGCGCTATACCTGACATGAGCTAATAACCTAATACTTATACTTGTGCGCTAATCTCACCGTGTGTAACCAAGTGCGCTATACCTGACATGAGCTAATAACCTAATGCTTATACTTGTGCGCTAATCTCACCGTGTGTAACCAAGTGCGCTATACCTGACATGAGCTAATAACCTAATGATTATACTTGTGCGCTAATCTCACCGTGTGTAACCAAGTGCGCTATACCTGACATGAGCTAATAACCTAATGTTTATACTTGGTGCGCTAATCTCACTGTGTGTAACCAAGTGCGCTATACCTGACATGAGCTAATAACCTAATGCTTATACTTGGTGCGCTAATCTCACTGTGTATAACCAAGTGCGCTATACCTGACATTAGCTAATAACCTAATGCTTATACTTGTGCGCTAATCTCACTGTGTGTAACCAACAGCGCTATACCTGACATGAGCTAATAACCTAATGATTATACTTGTGCGCTAATCTCACCGTGTGTAACCAAGTGCGCTACTTGACATGAGCTAATAACCTAATGCTTATACTTGTGCGCTAATCTCACTGTGTGTAACCAACAGCGCTATACCTGACATGAGCTAATAACCTAATGCTTATACTTGTGCGCTAATCTCACTGTGTGTAACCAACTGCGCTATACCTGACATGAGCTAATAACCTAATGCTTATACTTGTGCGCTAATCTCACCGTGTATAACCAAGTGCACTATACCTGACATGAGCTAATAACCTAATGCTTATACTTGTGCGCTAATCTCACTGTGTGTAACCAACAGCGCTATACCTGACATGAGTAAATAACCTAATGCTTATACTTGTGCACTAATCTCACTGTGTGTAACCAACTGCGCTATACCTGACATGAGCTAATAACCTAATGCTTATACTTGTGCGCTAATCTCACTGTGTGTAACCAAGTGCACTATACCTGACATGAGCTAATAACCTAATGCTTATACTTGTGCGCTAATCTCACTGTGTGTAACCAAGTGCGCTATACATGACATGAGCTAATAACCTAATGCTTATACTTGTGCACTAATCTCACCGTGTGTAACCAAGTGCGCTATACCTGACATGAGCTAATAACCTAATGCTTATACTTGTGTGCTAATCTCACTGTGTGTAACCAACTGCGCTATACCTGACATGAGCTAATAACCTAATGCTTATACTTGTGCGCTAATCTCACTGTGTGTAACCAAGTGCACTATACCTGACATGAGCTAATAACCTAATGCTTATACTTGTGCGCTAATCTCACTGTGTGTAACCAAGTGCGCTACTTGACATGAGCTAATAACCTAATGCTTATTCTTGTGCGCTAATCTCACTGTGTGTAACCAAGTGCGCTATTTGACATGAGCTAATAACCTAATGCTTATACTTGTGCGCTAATCTCACCGTGTGTAACCAAGTGCGCTATACCTGACATGAACTTATAACCGAATGCTTATACTTGTGCGCTAATCTCACCGTGTGTAACCAAGTGCGCTATTTGACATGAGCTAATAACCTAATGCTTATACTTGTGCGCTAATCTCACCGTGTGTAACCAAGTGCGCTATACCTGACATGAGCTAATAACCTAATGCTTATACTTGTGCGCTAATCTCACCGTGTGTAACCAAGTGCGCTATACCTGACATGAGCTAATAACCTAATGCTTATACTTGTACGCTAATCTCACCGTGTGTAACCAAGTGCGCTGTACCTGACATGAGCTACTAACCTAATGCTTATACTTTTGGGCTAATCTCACCGTGTGTAACCAAGTGCACTATACCTGACATGAGCTAATAACCTAATGCTTATACTTGTGCGCTAATCTCACCGTGTGTAACCAAGTGCGCTATACCTGACATGAGCTAATAACCTAATGCTTATACTTGTGCGCTATACCTGACATGAGCTAATAACCTAATGCTTATACTTGTGCGCTAATCTCACGGTGTGTAACCAAGTGCGCTATACCTGACATGAGCTAATAACCTAATGCTTATACTTGTGCGCTAATCTCACTGTGTGTAATCAAGTGCGCTATACCTGACATGAGCTAATAACCTAATGCTTATACTTGTGCGCTAATCTCACCGTGTGTGACCAAGTGCGCTATACATGACATGAGTTAATAACCTAATGCTTATACTTGTGCACTAATCTGACCGTGTGTGACCAAGTGCGCTATACATGACATGAGCTAATAACCTAATGATTATACTTGTGCACTAATCTGACCGTGTGTAACCAAGTGCGCTATACCTGACATGAGCTAATAACCTAATGCTTATACTTGTGCGCTAATCTCACTGTGTGTAATCAAGTGCGCTATACCTGACATGAGCTAATAACCTAATGCTTATACTTGTGCGCTAATCTCACCGTGTGTGACCAAGTGCGCTATACATGACATGAGCTAATAACCTAATGCTTATACTTGTGCACTAATCTGACCGTGTGTGACCAAGTGCGCTATACATGACATGAGCTAATAACCTAATGATTATACTTGTGCACTAATCTGACAGTGTGTGACCAAGTGCGCTATACATGACATGAGCTAATAACCTAATGCTTATACTTGTGCGCTAATCTCACCGTATGTAACCAACTGCGCTATACCTGACATGAGCTAATAACGTAATGCTTATACTTGTGCACTAATCTCACTGTGTGTAAACAAGTGCGCTATACCTGACATTAGCTAATAACCTAATGCTTATACTTGTGTGCTAATCTCACCGTGTGTAACCAAGTGCGCTATACCTGACATGAGCTAATAACCTAATACTTATACTTGTGCGCTAATCTCACCGTGTGTAACCAAGTGCGCTATACCTGACATGAGCTAATAACCTAATGCTTATACTTGTGTGCTAAACTCACCGTGTGTAACCAAGTGCGCTATACCTGACATGAGCTAATAACCTAATGCCTATACTTGTGCGCTAATCTCAACGTGTGTAACCAAGTGCACTATACCTGACATGAGCTAATAACCTAATGATTATACTTGTGTGCTAATCTCATTCGGCTAGATTTAGAGTTTTGCGGCCAAAGGGGTGCGTTAGCTACGCGTGTTTTTTCCCCCCGCACCTTTTAAATAACGCTGGTATTGAGAGTTCTATGGAGGGCTGCGTTAGGCTCCAAAAAGGGAGCGTACAGGCAATTTACCGCCACTTCAACTCTCAATACCAGCGTTGCTTACGGTAGCAGTAAGCTGGAAAAACGTGCTCGTGCACGATATCCCCATAGGAAACAATGGGGCAGTTTGGGCTGAAAAAAACCTAACACCTGCAAAAATGCAGCGTTCAGCTCCTAACGCAGACCCATTGTTTCCTATGGGGAAACACTTCCTAAGTCTGCACCTAACACCCTAACATGAACCCCGAGTCTAAACACCCCTAACCTTACACTTTTTAACCCCTAATCTGCCGGCCCCACTATCGTTGACCCCTGCATTATATTATTAACCCCTAATCTGCCGCTCCGTACACCGCTGCAACCTACATTATACCTATGTACCCCTAATCTGCTGCCCCTAACATCGCCGACCCCTATATTATATTTATTAACCCCTAATCTGCCGCCCCCAACGTCGCCGCTACCTACCTACACTTATTAACCCCTAATCTGCCAACCGGACCTCGCCGCCACTATAATAAATGTATTAACCCCTAAACCTCCGCACTCCCGCCTCGCAAACCCTATAATAAATATTATTAACCCCTAATCTGCCCTCCCTAACATCGCCGACACCTAACTTCAAGTATTAACCCCTAATCTGCCGACCGGACCTCTCCGCTACTCTAATAAATGTATTAACCCCTAAAGCTAAGTCTAACTCTAACCCTAACACCCCCCTAAATTAAATATAATTTTAATCTAACGAAATAAATTAAATATTATTAACTAAAGTCTTCCGATTTAAAACTAAATACTTACCTGTAAAATAAACCCTAATATAGCTACAATATAACGAATAATTATATTGTAGCTATTTTAGGATTTATATTTATTTTACAGGCAACTTTGTATTTATTTTAACTAGGTACAATAGCTATTAAATAGTTATTTACTATTTAATAGCTACCTAGTTAAAATAATTACCAAATTACCTGTAAAATAAATCCTAACCTAAGTTACAATTAAACCTAACACTACACTATCAATAAATAAATTAAATCAATTACCTACAATTACATAGAATTACCTACAATTAAATAAACTATACTAAATTACAAAAAAAACAAACACTAAACTACAAAAAATAAAAAAAAAAGATTACAAGAATTTTAAGCTAATTACACCTACTCTAAGCCCCCTAAAAAAATAGCAAAGACCTCCAAAATAAAAAAATTCCCTACCCTTTTCTAACTTAAAATAGTTAACAGCTCTATTAACTTACCAGCCCTTAAAAGGGCTTTTTGCGGGGCATGCCCCAAAGAAATCAGCTCTTTTGCCTGTAAAAAAACACAATACCACCCCCCAACATTACAACCCACCACCCACATACCCCTACTCTAACCCAAACCCCCCTTAAATAAACCTAACACTACCCCCCTGAAGATCTCTCTACCTTGAGTCGTCTTCACTCAGCCGAGCACCGATGGACCAAAAGAAGACATCCGGAGTGGCAGAAGTCTTCATCCTATCCGGGTAGAAGAGGACATCCGGACCGGCAGACATCTTCATCCAAGCGGCATCTTCTATTAAACAGCCCTTCAGAAGTAGACAACAGGTGTGTTTTATTTCAGGTATGATTGGCTTTATGGAGCAGGAAGTGTCTTTTTAAAAAGAAGCATTTGATTAACTTAGCTTAGTCCCTGACGAAGTTCCTATGGGCAGGAAACGCGTTGGACGTTCCCATCTGTTCCTAGCTCTCTTCCGAGCTTGCATGTACCCTTTCAAGTTTGTGACTTTAAATAAAGTCAGTTTTTACCTGCATGACTGTTTGCGGATTGTCTTTCTTTGCAGCAGGTACAAACACTGTGCTTCTTATTGGATTTTTCTCCCAGGAGACAGGGGAGTGTCTCCTCACCTGCTTGCAAGAAGCCTTGTTGTCAGCCCGCAGAGCGGAAACAGCAGAAAAAGGTAAAAATACTCTGCAATTAAGTGTTATACGTTAACGGCACTTACACGCTTAATATTCTGCTTACCTCATTGACAAGACTGACAAGGGACATATACGATACATACGAATTGCCACCAACATTAACTCACAATCTGAGAAGTGAGGACATGTACAGATTTGTTAATAATATTACCTTTACAACGTAAAACGAGTGCAAATCGTAAATTCAGTGTGCAAATAGCGTATTTTGTTGAATGTGATCATTTAGAGCCTCCTGTTCGATTGTTTACTCCCAGCATCTTGCACACTGTGGAAACATGGCAGAAGCCAATTTCTCTAACTGCAAAGCAAAACTTAACTTGTTAATGCAGGGTACTAGCTCGGAAGGTAAGTATCCTGATGATCTCAGTTCTTTGTTTGTGTTGAGGGAGAAAAAAGAGGTCAAGGAGTTAAAATTATGGTGGGACATTGAGTTCCTCAAGTTGTACATACAAGAAGAAAAAATCCCCAGAGGCTTAAGAATGAAAAAGTACCCAGCCTATGCATCACAACGTCCAGACTTTATGACAGAATGGAATAACACACTGAGTCTGTGTTCACTTACACTGATGAGACAGCTCCTAAGAGACAAAGAAGAGGAACATGTGAAAACTTGTCAAGAATTGACGGATATAAAGGAAAGCTGTGCACAATTTGTAAGTGACACAAAATATAAAGATTTTCAAACACAGTTGGAGTCAACGATCACTAAATTGGATGATGAACTAACGGAAACTAAGATGAAGAAGTATAACCGAGATTGCAAAGATTATGACTTAAATGTGGTATACAGTTGGAACCAAAGCAGACATAACACAAGGAATAAAAACAAAAAGAAATCTGACAATAAAAAAGTCACTTTTTCTAGTTTTGAGGCGGATACATCTGATGAGAGCCCAAGAGCCTCTACTCCAATCAGTGACAAAGAAACTTCTCAAGCATTGGAATCATCTGTTAAACCCAAGAAAGGGTCGGCTCACAGACCGGTAACTGGGATGACAATCACAGGGAGTGTGAATGAACGAAGTGACAAGTCACAAATTTCAAAAAACGGATCACCGCAGGAAGAGGAAGCAACTACTCCGGTGAGGTATCCCAGCAGAAACCAGGCAAAAAACAAAAACCTGAATGCCAACAAAAATAAATAACCGCTATGACAGGTGAAGAAATTGAAGATCTGAACGTAGTAAATCTCTCCACTACATCACTGAGTGCAGATGATATTGCAGTACTATCTAAAGGTCTAGGGTTTGCTCCTAGTAGGGACTTCAATCTTTTTCTGACCTTGATTGACTTCAACAGATTCACCCGGAAGCTTACACTTAAAAGACACTTTGCCATGGCAGATGTTAAAAAACAGTCATGATGGGACTATGGGTGAACCAGCAAGAAATACCTATGAAAATGATGGACTTATTTATCCAGTCAGTGGTGATATCAATACGGATAATTTTGACTTTGAAGATCAATGTCAGACTGTTGATTTACTACTGTTGGAAAGTGAGAGTACACGATTCAATACTAATAACTTAAATATTCCCAAAATTGATTATAAAGGCACAGGCAAATACTTTTATCCTATTCAGATGAGGGGTGACTTTGTTGAGGTCTTTCAGAGTTTGGTTGAACAGGATCTTTATCTGTTAGCTAATGATGTCAATAAAAAAGAGTGAATAGTCATACATTGGCTAATAATCTTACAAAAAAAAGAACGGAATGTTTTAAGAAAACTACAAAATAATAAACAACTTGTGATACAGAATTCCGATAAGGGGGGATGCATAGTAGTACAAAATAGAGTACAATATACACAAGATGCCCTTAGACAGTTAGGAGACAGAGAAACATATAATAGACTAACTTTCAATCCCACAAACAAATTTACTAGAGAATTTGATAGTTTTCTTACGGCTAGATTAAGGCCTAGATTTGGAGTTTGGCGGTAGCCGTGAAAACCAGCGTTAGGAGCCTCTCCTAACGCTGGTTTTAGGCTACCTCCTGTATTTGGAGTCACTCAAAAAAGGGTCTAACGCTCACTTTTCAGCCGCGACTTTTCCATACCGCAGATCCCCTTACGTCAATTGCGTATCCTATCTTTTCAATGGGATTTTTCTAACGCCGGTATTTAGAGTCGTGTCTGAAGTCAGCGTTAGAAATCTAACGACAAAACTCCAGCCGCAGAAAAAAGTCAGTAGTTAAGAGCTTTCTGGGCTAACGCCGGTTTATAAAGCTCTTAACTACTGTACTCTAAAGTACACTAACACCCATAAACTACCTATGTACCCCTAAACCGAGGTCCCCCCACATCGCCGCCACTCTATTAAATTTTTTTAACCCCTAATCTGCCAACCGCCACCTACGTTATACTTATGTACCCCTAATCTGCTGCCCCTAACACCGCCGACCCCTGTATTATATTTATTAACCCCTAACCTGCCCCCCACAACGTCGCCGCCAGCTACCTACAATAATTAACCCCTAATCTGCCGACCGCAAAGCGCCGCTACTTAAGTTATCCTTATGTACCCCTAATCTGCTGCCCCTAACACCGCCGACCCCTATATTATATTTATTAACCCCTAATCTGCCCCCCTCAACGTCGCCTCCACCTGCCTACACTTATTAACCCCTAATCTGCCGAGCGGACCGCACCGCTACTATAATAAAGTTATTAACCCCTAATCCGCCTCACTAACCCTATAATAAATAGTATTAACCCCTAATCTGCCCTCCCTAACATCGCCGACACCTAACTTCAAACATTAACCCCTAATCTGCCGACCGGAGCTCACCGCTATTCTAATAAATGTATTAACCCCTAAAGCTAAGTCTAACCCTAACACTAACACCCCCCTAACTTAAATATAATTTAAATCTACCGAAATTAATTAACTCTTATTAAATAAATTATTCCTATTTAAAGCTAAATACTTACCTGTAAAATAAATCCTAATATAGCTACAATATAAATTATAATTATATTATAGCTATTTTAGGATTAATATTTATTTTACAGGTAACTTTGTATTTATTTTAACCAGGTACAATAGCTATTAAATAGTTAAGAACTATTTAATAGCTAAAATAGTTAAAATAATTACAAAATTACCTGTAAAATAAATCCTAACCTAAGTTACAATTAAACCTAACACTATACTATCATTAAATGAATTAAATAAAATACATACAATTACCTACAATTAAACTTAACACAACACTATCAATACATTAATTAAATACAATACCTACAAATAACTACAATGAAATAAACTAACTAAAGTACAAAAAATAAAAAAATATTTACAAACATAAGAAAAATATTACAACAATTTTAAACTAATTACACCTACTCTAAGCCCTCTAATAAAATAACAAAGACCCCCAAAATAAAAAATGCCCTACCCTATTCTAAATTACTAAAGTTCAAAGCTCTTTTACCTTACCAGCCCTGAACAGGGCCCTTTGCGGGGCATGCCCCAAAGAAAACTGCTCTTTTGCCTGTAAAAGAAAAATACAACCCCCCCCAACATTAAAACCCACCACCCACATACCCCTTATCTAACCCAAACCCCCCTTAAATAAACCTAACACTAAGCCCCTGAAGATCATCCTACCTTGTCTTCACCTCACCGGGTATCATCGATCGGTCCTGGCTCCAAAATATTCATCCAACCCAAGCGGGGGCTGGCGATCCATCATCCGGTGGCTGAAGAGGTCCAGAAGAGGCTCCAAAGTCTTCATCCTATCCAGGAAGAAGAGTAGATCCGGACCGGCAACCATCATCTTCCAAGCGGCATCTTCTATCTTCATCCGATGAGGACCGGCTCCATCCTGAAGACCTCCACCGCGGACCCATCTTCATCCGGCGACGTCCGACTGAAGAATGACGGTTCCTTTAAGGAATGTCATCCAAGATGGCGTCCCTTGAATTCCGATTGGCTGATAGGATTCTATCAGCCAATCGGAATTAAGGTAGGAATATTCTGATTGGCTGATGAAATCAGCCAATCAGAATCAAGTTCAATCTGATTGGCTGATCCAATCAGCCAATCAGATTGAGCTCGCATTCTATTGGCTGTTCCGATCAGCCAATAGAATGCGAGCTCAATCTGATTGGCTGATTGGATCAGCCAATCGGATTGATCTTGATTCTGATTGGCTGATTCCATCAGCCAATCAGAATATTCCTACCTTAATTCCGATTGGCTGATAGAATCCTATCAGCCAATCGGAATTCGAGGGACGCCATCTTGGATGACGTCCCTTAAAGGAACTGTCATTCTTCAGTTGGACGTCGCCGGATGAAGATAGGTCCGCGGTGGAGGTCTTCAGGATGGAGCCGGTCCTCATCGGATGAAGATAGAAGATGCCGCTTGGAAGATGATGGTTGCCGGTCCGGATCTACTCTTCTTCCCGGATAGAATGAAGACTTTGGAGCCTCTTCTGGACCTCTTCAGCCACCGGATGATGGATCGCCAGCCCCCGCTTGGGTTGGATGAAGATTTTGGAGCCAGGACCGATCGGTGAACCTGGCATGGTGAAGACAAGGTAGGATGATCTTCAGGGGCTTAGTGTTAGGTTTATTTAAGGGGGGTTTGGGTTAGATTAGGGGTATGTGGGTGGTGGGTTGTAATGTTGGGGGGGTATTGTATGTTTTTTTTTACAGGCAAAAGAGCTGAACTTCTTGGGGCATGCCCCGCAAAGGGCCCTGTTCAGGGCTGGTAAGGTAAAAGAGCTTTGAACTTTAGTAATTTAGAATCGGGTAGGGCATTTTTTATTTTGGGGGTCTTTGTTATTTTATTAGGGGGCTTAGAGTAGGTGTAATTAGTTTAAAATTGTTGTAATATTTTTCTTCTGTTTGTAAATATTTTTTTATTTTTTGTAACTTAGTTCTTTTTTATTTTTTGTACTTTAGTTAGTTTATTTCATTGTAGTTATTTGTAGGTATTGTATTTAATTAATGTATTGATAGTGTAGTGTTAGGTTTAATTGTAGGTAATTGTATGTATTTTATTTAATTCATTTAATGATAGTATAGTGTTAGGTTTAATTGTAACTTAGGTTAGGATTTATTTTACAGGTAATTTTGTAATTATTTTAACTATTTTAGCTATTAAATAGTTCTTAACTATTTAATAGCTATTGTACCTGGTTAAAATAAATACAAAGTTACCTGTAAAATAAATATTAATCCTAAAATAGCTATAATATAATTATAATTTATATTGTAGCTATATTAGGATTTATTTTACAGGTAAGTATTTAGCTTTAAATAGGAATAATTTATTTAATAAGAGTTAATTAATTTCGTTAGATTTAAATTATATTTAAGTTAGGGGGGTGTTAGTGTTAGGGTTAGACTTAGCTTTAGGGGTTAATACATTTATTAGAATAGCGGTGAGCTCCGGTCGGCAGATTAGGGGTTAATAATTGAAGTTAGGTGTCGGCGATGTTAGGGAGGGCAGATTAGGGGTTAATACTATTTATTATAGGGTTAGTGAGGCGGATTAGGGGTTAATAACTTTATTATGATAGCGGTGCGGTCCGCTCGGCAGATTAGGGGTTAATAAGTGTAGGCAGGTGGAGGCGACGTTGTGGGGGGCAGATTAGGGGTTAATAAATATAATATAGGGGTCGGCGGTGTTAGGGGCAGCAGATTAGGGGTACATAAGGATAATGCAAGTAGCGGCGGTTTACGGAGCGGCAGATTAGGGGTTAAAAATAATATGCAGGGGTCAGCGATAGCGGGGGCGGCAGATTAGGGGTTAATAAGTGTACGGCTAGGGGTGTTAAGACTCAGGGTACATGTTAGGGTGTTAGGTGCAGACTTAGGAGGTGTTTCCGCATAGCAAACAATGGGGCTGCGTTAGGAGCTGAAAGCGGCTTTTTTGCAGGTGTTAGGTTTTTTTTCAGCTCAAACAGCCCCATTGTTTCCTATGGGGGAATCGTACACGAGCATGTTTTTGAGGCTGGCCGCGTCCGTAAGCAACTCTGGTATCGAGAGTTGAAGCTGCGTTAAATATGCTCTACGCTCCTTTTTTTGGAGCCTAACGCAGCCTTTATGTGGACTCTCAATACCAGAGTTATTTTTATGGTGCGGCCAGAAAAAAGCCAGCGTTAGCTACGCGGGTCCTTACCGACAAAACTCTAAATCTAGCCATTAGAGTTTTGTCGGTAAGGACCCGCGTAGCTAACGCCGGCTTTTTTCTGGCCGCACCATAAAAATAACTGGTATTGAGAGACCACATAAAGGCTGCGTTAGGCTCCAAAAAAGGAGAGTAGAGCATATTTAACGCAGCTTCAACTCTCGATACCAGAGTTGCTTACGGACGCGGCCAGCCTCAAAAACGTGCTCGTGCACGATTCCCCCATAGGAAACAATGGGGCTGTTTGAGCTGAAAAAAAACCTAACACCTGCAAAAAAGCCGCGTTCAGCTCCTAACGCAGCCCCATTGTTTGCTATGCGGAAACACTTGCTACGTCTGCACCTAACACTCTGACATGTACCCTGAGTCTAAACACCCCTAACTTTACACTTATTAACCCCTAATCTGCCGCCCCCGCTATCGCTGACCCCTGCATATTATTATTAACCCCTAATCTGCCGCTCCGTAAACCGCCGCTACTTACATTATCCCTATGTACCCCTAATCTGCTGCCCCTAACACCGCCGACCCCTATATTATATTTATTAACCCCTAATCTGCCCCCCACAACGTCGCCTCCACCTGCCTACACTTATTAACCCCTAATCTGCCGACCGGACCTGAGCGCTACTATAATAAAGTTATTAACCCCAAATCCGCCTCACTAACCCTATAATAAATAGTATTAACCCCTAATCTGCCCTCCCTAACATCGCCGACACCTAACTTCAATTATTAACCCCTAATCTGCCGACTGGAGCTCACTGCTATTCTAATAAATGTATTAACCCCTAAAGCTAAGTCTAACCCTAACACTAACACCCCCCTAAGTTAAATATAATTTACATCTAACGAAATTAATTATCTCTTATTAAATAAATTATTCCTATTTAAAGCTAAATACTTACCTGTAAAATAAATCCTAATATAGCTACACTATAAATTATAATTATATTATAGCTATTTTAGGATTAATATTTATTTTACAGGTAACTTTGTAATTATTTTAACCAGGTACAATAGCTATTAAATAGTTAATAACTATTTAATAGTTACCTAGTTAAAATAATAACAAAATTACCTGTAAAATAAATCCTAACCTAAGTTACAATTAAACCTAACACTACACTATCATTAAATTAATTAAATAAAATATCTACAATTACCTACAATTAAACCTAACACTACACTATCAATACATTAATTAAATACAATATCTACAAATAACTACAATGAAATAAACTAACTAAAGTACAAAACATAAAAAAGAACTAAGTTACAAAAAATAAAAAAATATTTAAAAAATCTTACAACAATTTTAAACTAATTATACCTACTCTAAGCCCCCTAATAAAATAACAAAGCCCCCAAAAATAAAAAATGCCCTACCCTATTCTAAATTACTACAGTTCAAAGCTCTTTTACCTTACCAGCCCTGAACAGGGCCCTTTGCGGGGCATGCCCCAAGAAGTTCAGCTCTTTTGCCTGTAAAAAAAAACATACAATATCCCCCCCCAACATTACAACCCACCACCCACATACCCCTAATCTAACCCAAACCCCCCTTAAATAAACCTAACACTAAGCCCCTGAAGATCATCCTACCTTGTCTTCACCATACTAGGTTCACCGATCGGTCCTGGCTCCAAAATCTTCATCCAACCCAAGCGGGGGCTGGCGATCCATCTTCCGGCGGCTGAAGAGGTCCAGAAGAGGCTCCAAAGTCTTCATCATATCCGGGAAGAAGAGTAGATCCGGACCGGCAACCATCATCTTCCAAGCGGCATCTTCTATCTTCATCTGATGAGGACCGGCTCCATCCTGAAGACCTCCACCGCGGACCCATCTTCATCCGGCGACGTCCAACTGAAGAATGACGGTTCCATTAAGGGACGTCATCCAAGATGGCGTCCCTCGAATTCTGATTGGCTGATAGGATTCTATCAGCCAATCGGAATTAAGGTAGGAATATTCTGATTGGCTGATAGAATCAGCCAATCAGAATCAAGTTCAATCCGATTGGCTGATTCCATCAGCCAAACAGAATATTCCTACCTTAATTCCGATTGGCTGATAGAATCGGAATTCGAGGGACGCCATCTTGGATGACGTCCCTTAAAGGAACCGTCATTCTTCAGTTGGACGTCGCCGGATGAAGATGGGGCCGCGGTGGAGGTCTTCAGGATGGAGCCGGTCCTCATCGGATGAAGATAGAAGATGCCGCTTGGAAGATGATGGTTGCCGGTCCGGATCTACTCTTCTTCCCGGATAGGATGAAGACTTTAGAGCCTCTTCTGGACCTCTTCAGCCGCCGGAAGATGGATCGCCAGCCCCCGCTTGGGTTGGATGAAGATTTTGGAGCCAGGACGGATCGGTGAACCTGGTATGGTGAAGACAAGGTAGGATGATCTTCAGGGACTTAGTGTTAGGTTTATTTAAGGGGGGTTTGGGTTAGATTAGGGGTATGTGGGTGGTGGGTTGTAATGTTGGGGGGGGTATTGTATGTTTTTTTTTACAGGCAAAAGAGCTGAACTTCTTGGGGCATGCCCCGCAAAGGGCCCTGTTCAGGGCTGGTAAGGTAAAAGAGCTTTGAACTTTAGTAATTTAGAATAGGGTAGGGCATTTTTTTATTTTGGGGGGCTTTGTTATTTTATTAGGGGGCTTAGAGTAGATGTAATTAGTTTAAAATTGTTGTAATATTTTTCTTATGTTTGTAAATATTTTTTTATTTTTTGTAACTTAGTTCTTTTTTATTTTTTGTACTTTAGTTAGTTTATTTCATTGTAGTTATTTGTAGGTATTGTATTTAATTTATTTATTGATAGTGTAGTGTTAGGTTTAATTGTAACTTAGGTTAGGATTTATTTTACAGGTAAATTTGTAATTATTTTAACTATTTTAGCTATTAAATAGTTCTTAACTATTTAATAGCTATTGTACCTGGTTAAAATAAATACAAAGTTACCTGTAAAATAAATATTAATCCTAAAATAGCTATAATATAATTATAATTTATGTTTTAGCTATATTAGGATTTATTTTACAGGTAAGTATTTAGCTTTAAATAGGAATAATTTATTTAATAAGAGTGAATTAATTTCGTTAGATTAAAATTATATTTAATTTAGGGGGGTGTTAGTGTTAGGGTTAGACTTAGCTTTAGGGGTTAATACATTTATTAGAATAGCGGTGAGATTCGGTCGGCAGATTAGGGGTTAATAATTGAATTTAGGTGTCGGCGATGTTAGGGAGGGCAGGTTAGGGGTTAATAAATATAATATAGGGGTCGGCGGTGTAAGGGGCAGCAGATTAGGGGTACATAGCTATAATGTAGCTGGCGGCTCTTTGCGGTCGGCAGATTAGGGGTTAATTATTGTAGGTAGGTGGCGGCGACGTTGTGGGGGGCAGGTTAGGGGTTAATAAATATAATATAGGGGTCGGCAATGTTAGGGCAGCAGATTAGGGGTACATAGGGATAATGTAGCTGGCGGCGGCATGCGGACGGCAGATTAGGGGTTAATAAGTGTAGGTAGCTGGCGGCGACGTTGTGGGGGGCAGATTAGGGGTTAATAAATATAATATAGGGGTCGGCGGTGTTAGGGGCAGCAGATTAGGGGTACATAAGGATAACGTAGGTGGCGGTTGGCAGATTAGGGGTTAAAAAAATTTAATCGAGTTGCGGCGATGTGGGGGGACCTCAGTTTAGGGGTACATAGGTAGTTTACGGGTGTTAGTGTACTTTAGAGTACAGTAGTTAAGAGCTTTATGAACCGGCGTTAGCCCAGAAAGCTCTTAACTACTGACTTTTTTCTGCGGCTGGAGTTTTGTCGTTAGATTTCTAACGCTCACTTCAGACACGACTCTAAATACCGGAGTTAGAAAAATCCCATTGAAAAGATAGGATACGCAATTTACGTAAGGGGATCTGCGGTATGGAAAAGTCGCGGCTGAAAAGTGAGCGTTAGACCCTTTTTTGAGTGACTCCAAATACCGGAGGTAGCCTAAAACCAGCGTTAGGAGTCTCTAACGCTGGTTTTCACGGCTACCGCAAAACTCTAAATCTAGGCCTTAGATTCTACATTGAGAAGGGCATTATTACAGAACAAACAGCAGATCGTCTGAGGGTACACTCTCCAGTCATACCTGTTTTCAAACACCTGCCAAAAATTCACAAGTCCCTGGTTTCTCCTCCTGGGCGCCCCATTATATCTGGAATTGGGACAGTTGGAGAGAAATTAGGGACATATATAGATACCATCTTACAACCAATTGTACAGATTACACCAGCATGCACAAGAGATACAAAGCATTTATTAAGATTACTGGATACAATACAAGTAGAAGAGGGAGACATCTTATTAACTGTGGATGTCACCTCGTTATATTCTTGCATCCCACATGAACAGGGATTGAAATCCTTGAAGTACATGCTGGAATTATATTTGGATTTTGACAAAAATTTTATAGAGTTCGTATGTGACGGGGTTGAATTTCTGCTCTCCCATAATTGTTTCACTTTTGAAGGAACACATTATGTGCAAAGACAAGGTACGGCCATGGGGGCAAGATTCGCCCCGTCATATGCGAACCTATATTTAACTAATTTTGAACTTGGGAAAATTTTCAATGAGTGTAATCCTTTCAAGTCATGTATAAAATTCTACCGAAGATTTATCGATGACTTATTAATAATTTGGAAAGGAGGAATGGATAAAATAGATGAGTTTATAAGATTCCTTAATGATAATAATCAAAATCTGAAGTTCACATATTCAGCTTCACAAGAATGCATTCCTTTTCTGGATATTAATATAGTTTTAGATTTTGATTCACATAAAATAAGTACAACTACTTTCAGGAAGGCCGCTTCAGGAAATACTATACTTAGAGCGGATTCACATCATCCAACTCATCTGAAAAAGACTATCCCTAAGGGACAGTACATGCACCTTAGACGTAACTGTAGCCATTGAAATACGTATAAAGAACATGCTGAATTATTGTCCAAGCGTCTTGCAATTAGAGGATATGAAAGTACATCTCTATTAAGGGCTAGTAAGTAGGTAGCAGGAATGAGTAGGGAAGACCTTTTAAAAGATGTCCCTACTAATATGGACAAAAATAAAAATTAAAATTAAAATAAGAACAAAAGGCACATGGAAACACAGGGAGGACCTGTTACGTTCACCACTAATTACAGTAAGCAATTTGGTATATACTTGCGTATTATGTTATTTATAAGACCAGTGTTGGAAAGAGACCCATTATTGCAAGAAGTAGTGACAAAACAGGGTATCAGATACGTAAGTAAGATAGCCAAAACTATTGGTAACCAACTAACCAGAGATTTTTCTAGAAAGGACACTGATTTGTGGTTACAACCCACAGCAGGATTTTATAAATGTAGAAGAAATCCTTGCAAGAGCTGTGACTTTGTAAGCTCAGGAAAACATTTTCGATCCACTACTACAGATAGAATCTTTGAAATTAGACAGAGGTTAACTTGTCATTCTAACTTTGTGGTCTACCTCATTACGTGTAATATATGTCATAAACAATATGTGGGTAGGACCACCAGATTACTTAAAGATCGAGTTAGAGAGCATTTACTCTCCGTTAAACAGGATCCGCCAAAAACCCCTGTATCCAAACATTTTGCTTCACACTTTATCTCAATGAACATGCCAAAAAAACATAATTTATGTAAGAACTTACCTGATAAATTAATTTCTTTCATATTAGCAAGAGTCCATGAGCTAGTGACGTATGGGATATACATTCCTACCAGGAGGGGCAAAGTTTCCCAAACCTTAAAATGCCTATAAATACACCCCTCACCACACCCACAATTCAGTTTAACGAATAGCCAAGAAGTGGGGTGATAAAGGAGCGAAAGCATAAAAAAAATAAGGAATTGGAATAATTGTGCTTTATACAAAAAAATCATAACCACCACAAAAAAGGGTGGGCCTCGTAGACTCTTGCTAATATGAAAGAAATGAATTTATCAGGTAAGTTCTTACATAAATTATGTTTTCTTTCATGTAATTAGCAAGAGTCCATGAGCTAGTGACATATGGGATAATAAATACCCAAGATGTGGAACTTCCACGCAAGAGTCACTAGAGAGGGAGGGATAAAAATAAAGACAGCCAATTCCGCTGAAAAACGAATCCACTACCCAAATCAAAAAAGTTTCAAGTTTTATAATGAAAAAAACTGAATTATAAGCAGAAGAATCAAACTGAGACAGCTGCCTGAAGTACCATTCTACCAAAACTGCTTCTAAAGAAGAGAAAACATCAAAATGGTAGAATATAGTAAAAGTATGCAAAGAAGACCAAGTCATTGCTTTGCAAATCTGATCAACAGAAGCTTCATTCTTTAAAAAGCCCAGGAAGTAGAAACTTACCTAGTAGAATGAGCCGTAATCCTCCGAGGCGGGAATCCACCCGACTCCAAATAAGCAAGATGAATCAAAAGTTTAAGCAAGATGCCAAATAAATGGCAGAAGATTTTTGACCTTCCTAAAACCAGAAAAGATAAAAAATAGACTAGAAGTCTATCTGAAATCTGAATAGAACATAGAAAGTAAGAATCTCACCAAAGAAGTCTTAGGAAAAGAATAATTCCTCCCTAATGTTTGTTAGAATTTACAACTTTAGGTAAGAATTGAAATGAGGACAGCAAAAACCACGTTTTCCTGATGAAAAAAATCAGAAAAAAGAGATTCACAAGAAAGAACAGATATTTCAAAAGCTGATCTAGCTGAAGAGATGTCCAAAAAGAACAATACTTTCCATGAAAGTAATTAATGTCCAGAGCAAGCATATGCTCAAA
Organism: Bombina bombina; assembly: GCF_027579735.1. Classification (NCBI taxonomy): domain Eukaryota; kingdom Metazoa; phylum Chordata; class Amphibia; order Anura; family Bombinatoridae; genus Bombina; species Bombina bombina. Next base: position 1,240,869,336 of record NC_069502.1, read on the forward strand.
TAGAAGAGCCTGAAAAACCTTCAGAACCCAAATAAGACTCCAAGGAGTAGAAATTGGCTTAATGACAGGTTTGATACGAATCAAAACCTGAAAAAAATGATGAATATCAGGAAGTAATACTGCCTTATCCTGATGAAAAATCAGAAAAAGATATTCACAAAAAAGAGCAGATAACTCAAAAATTCTTCTAGCAGAAGAAATAACCAAAAGGAACAATACTTTTCCAAGAAAGTAATTTAATGTTCAGAAAATGCATAGTTTCAAAACGGAGGAGCCTGTAAAGCCCTCAGCACCAAATTGAGACTCCAAAGAGGAGAGATTGAATTAATGACAGGCTTGATACGGACCAAAGCCTGTACAAAACAATGAATATCAGGATGATTAGCAATCTTTCTGTGAAAAAAGAACAGAAAGAGTAGAGATGTGTCCTAACAAGAACTGCAGACAAAACCTTATCCAAACCAACCTGAAAAAAATAATAAAATTCTATGAATTTTAAAAGAATGCCAAGAAAAGTAGGTCTTCCAGACTCAATAATAAATCTTTCTAGAGACAGATTTACGAGCCTGAAACCAAGCGTTCAATCTCCATCCCTTCAAATTTAATGATTTGAGATCCTGATGGAAAAAATGGGCCTTGAGAAAGAAGTTCTGGTTTAAACGGAAGTGTTCAAGATCGGCAACTGGCCATCCGAATGAAATCCGCATACCAAAACCTGAGAGGCCATGCTGGAGCCACCAGCATAACAAACAAATACTCCATAAGAATTTTGGAAATCACTTTGGAAGAAGAACTAGAGGCGGAAAGAAATAGGCAAAAAGATAATTTCCAAAGAAATGTCAATGCATACACTACTTCCGCCTGAGGATCCCCGGACCTGAATAGGCCCCTGGGAAGTTCTTTATTCAGATGAGATGCCAACAAATCTATTTCTAGAAATGCTCACATCTGAAAAATTGAAAAACATATCTGGGTATGAGAGACCATTCTCCCGGATGTAAAGCTTGATTAACAGAGATAATCTGCTTCCCAAATATCTATACCTGGGAAAAAACCCACAGAATTTAGATAGGAGCTGGATTTAGCCTAAGCTAATATCCTAGACACTTCTGTCCCAGCCTAAGGATTGATAGTCCTACCCTGATGAGTAACATACACCATAGTTGTGATAATGTCTGAAAAACAATAAACGTCTCTTCCTCAAAAGAAACTAACTGAAAAACTCTGAGAAAACACAGAGTTCTAAAATATCAAATGGTAATCTCGCCTCCTGAGATTTCCAAACCCCTTGTGCTGACAGAGATCCTCAGACAGCCTCCCAACCAAAAAGACTCACATCTGTAGAGATCATGGTCCAGGTTGAAAGAAACGAAGAGACCTGTAGAACTAAATGATGGTGATCTTAACCACCAAATCAAGAGAGATAAATATTAGGATTTGAAGATTTAAAATGCGAAATCCTAGAATCCCTGCACCATAATTCAGCATAAAAAACTGGAAAGGTTCTTTCTATTGAAAATGAGCAAAGGGAATTGAATCCAATGCTGTGGCCATAAGACCTAAAACTTATATGCATATATAGCAACTGAAGGAAATAGAGACTAAAGGTACCGACAGACGGAACCCAATAAAATTGTCCCTTGTCTGATAGAGACAAAGACAGTGACACAAACTATCTGGAAACCCAAAAAAAGGTGACCCTTGTGAGAGGAATCAAGAGCTTTTGAAAAAAAGATCCTCTAACTATGTCCTGAAGAACAAAGTGAATCATATGAGATTCCGCATCCTCAGAAAATAATCTGAATGAATACAGAAAAAATATGCATTTATTGTATCTAATGAAAACAAATAATGCTATCACTGACCAAAAAAAGGCAGAATAGTTTGAATAAAAACTCCAAAACTCAGTTCCTAAAAATGGAACTGGAAGAAATACCCCAGAAGATTCCAGGTCTGAGCAGCGCTTGAACCCCACGGGTGACCAGCCATGCTTCAACAGTAGCTGATTTTGAACGGAAAAAAATTCCAATTAAAAACATGTTACTTGGGAAAGAATTCAGGAATTCATTCCATAATAAGAACAACCAAACTAGTGTAAGTTTAAAGTTTTAGTCTTAGAACTCAATCTTGAAGCCCAGAGTAACAGTTAATAATTGAATCCAATTATAAAACAAATAATTGATTATCTTAGAACAAAAGAAATATGGATTTTTAGAAATCACAAAATTCTTCTAGCTCAAACAGCTAAAGACATAGATTAAACCTCATTTGCGAAAATATTCAATAAAATGAAGACACAAATGAAATTATTAGCATGATAGTCCAGTTAAAGGACCAGACAATACAGTGGACTTGCATAATCAATAAATGCAAAACAACAAGACAAATGCAACAGCACCTAGTCTAGTAAATTTTGTCCCTTTAACAATGCTAAAATAAATCATAATCTGATACTTGAACTTAAAGTAAACAGAAAAAAATGAAGCAATTGCAACATCCAAATAAATCATAGGTCCAAGAAAAGTACCTGAAACTAAATAATTTTCCATAAATAAGATACAACCATCTAAAGGAAAATAAATACTATTTTGCTATAGAAACAATAGCATAATTAGTAGGAGTAGAGATAGCCCCAATAAATTGGAGAATCCTCCAAATTGAATTAAACTGCCGGCAAAGAATAGTGTTTAAAACCTTTGAAGAAGGAATAAAAGAAAATTCTCAGCCTATTCCATTCCCTAGTATAAGGAATTGGAAAAAACCCTCTGAAAACACAGAAGAATAAATAAGCAGAAATAGTGTTAGCTAGTCTTGAAAAAGAACTAGTTACCTTAATGTAAAATAATCAACACCTTTTCAACAAAGAACAAATGTACTTTAATAAAAAAGTAGATTTGTTAGTGTCAATATCTGCTGAAAATTCTGAATGAGAAAAAACATCATCAGAGAAGGATAAATCAGTATGTTGTTGGTCATTTGAAACTTCAATAATTAAAAAAGAAGTTAAAAAAGACCTAAAAATTTTACTAGAAGGCACAAAGTCAGACAAAGCCTTTAAAAAAGAATCAGAAAAATATTTCTGAAAAATCTTCTAAATATTTCTTGTACATAAGATGTAAAAAGAATGGCAATATATAAAGCATAAATACTAATGGATTCTGCATTTAAAAGTTTATCATGATAACCTATTACAAACCATAGCTAAAGATAAACATTCATAACATTTAAAATAAATGAACTTAGCTTTGGTAGGACTGAACTCAGTCAAGCGTTTTTCCAGAAGTAGCTTCTGATCCAGGGTCAATCTGAGACATCTTGCAATATGTAATAGAAAAAACAACATATAAAGCAAAATCTACCAAATTCCTTAAATGACAGTTTCAGGAATGGGAAAAAATGCCAATGAACAAGCTTCTAGCAACCAGAAGCAAATAAACAATGAGACTTAAATAATGTGGAGACAATAATGACGCCCATATTTTTTAGCGCCAAAAAAGACGCCCACATTATTAGGCGCCTAAATGCTTTTGGCGCCAAGAATGACGCCACATCCGGCAACGCCAACATTTTTGGCGCAAAACGTCAAAAAAATGACGCAAACACAAACAACTTCTGGCGACAAGTACGACGCCGGAAATGACAAAGAAATTTTTTTGCGCCAAAAAATATGCGCCAAAAATGACGCAATAAAAAGAAGCATTTTCAGCCCCGGAAAGCCTAACAGCCCACAGGAAAAAGTCAAATTTAAGGTAAGAAAAAATGTATTATTCAAATGCATTATCCCAAATCTGTCTGAAATAAGGAATATTGAACATCCTGAATCAAGGCAAATAAATGTTTAAACACATATATTTAGAACTTTATATAAAAGTGCCCAACCATAGCTTAGAGTGTCACAAAAAATAAGATTTACTTACCCCAGGACACTCATCTACATGTAGTAGAAAGCCAAACCAGTACTGAAACGAGAATCAGTAGAGGTAATGGTATATAAGAGTATATCGTCGATCTGAAAAGGGAGGTAAGAGATGAATCTCTACGACCCATAACAGAGAACCTATGAAATAGACCCCGTAGAAGGAGACCATTGAATTCAAATAGGCAATACTCTCCTCACATCCCTCTGACATTCACTGCACGCTGAGAGGAAAACCGGGCTCCAACCTGCTGCGGAGCGCATATCAACGTAGAATCTAGCACAAACTTACTTCACCACCTCCATGGGAGGCAAAGTTTGTAAAACTGAATTGTGGGTGTGGTGAGGGGTGTATTTATAGGCATTTTAAGGTTTGGGAAACTTTGCCCCTCCTGGTAGGAATGTATATCCCATACGTCACTAGCTCATGGACTCTTGCTAATTACATGAAAGAAATGATAACAACCTTAGAACAATGTTAGGGTTCCAGGGCATAGATGTAGTACAGAATAGTGTGAAAGGGGGAGATAGGACAGCCACACTCAATAGAAAGGAAGCTTTCTGGATCTTTACCCTATCTACGGGTATTCCACACAGAATGAACAAAATTACTGATTTGCGATATTTTGTGGATTAGTTTCAACATTATTTTTGAAAAAGGTTAGCCATCTTTACACAATGGGGGAAATACTCTTTAATATAATATAACACAATTGTATTAACATGTATGCAATTTTAACTCTAATAGAACCCCTTTTTTTCCCCCTGAGAACTGTGCATTAGTATGCCTGTAGACCAGTCATTACTTGGTACATTCATTATTCTATTGACATTGAGAGACAAAGTTCACATATAAATATAAATGCACAGTCAAATTCACTTTTATGTTTGTCATATTTAATGAGAGATCACCACTATTTAACAAACCATTGGTTTTATAATAAAGTTATCACGTTTATCACACATACACATAATAGTTCACTAATACACATATGTTATATAATACATATAACATGAATATTACCATTATATCGTATTATTATACAGTTAGTGTAATATATATCTCACATAAATGAGCACATTTTATTTCGGTGACGTTATGTAGCAATAGCGACATTTATAAGTTAGGAACACATTTTATATTGTAAGCACTGAGGTCTCAATAGAACATGCTAATACGAGTAATACAAAATCATGTACTAAGTGAAACTATATATAAACAAATCGCAACAATAATTCATAGTCAACAAAGGATATTTCTGGTAGTTCAGCTCCAGCACAATTTCTCAGGTTTAAAGATGTACGGAGAATCAATAGAACAACTTTATCATGTGGCAGTATTTTTTATATTATGGTATAGTTTGTGATTAGGACACAATGTGACATAATGTAGCGTTAATATTGCTTGAATGATTTCAGCAACTAATACTAAAGAATATGTTACTGTATATATTTTACTGACATCAATGTTGCTGTTTTACTGTTTCACTTTAGGTCCGTAATAGCTAAATTCTCCACGCTACTTATTCCCAAAAAATTGAATTCAATTTAATATCTTTTACAAAGTGTAACAATAATATGTAACTATTTCTATTCACTTTGTAATTATTGTGCTCTCAGGATTTATAGGAATTCTAATTTTAAAAAGATTTTTCTTTTTAAATACTGTTTACTTAAAGCGCTTCAGATATGTGAATTTTGTTCATATAGACTGCATAGCCAGTTTTCTTTTCAATGTTTACAACATACACTTTCCACGATAATCACAGTTTTGATACAAGATTTATATGCAATTTTTTATACTATTCAATTTGTTGCTTTATTGGTGGTAGAGGAATGTTGTTCACATTGTAAGAAATGTAATGCCATGAATCAAACAGCCCTTCAGAAGTAGACAACAGGTGTGTTTTATTTCAGGTATGATTGGTTTTACATAGCAGGAAGTGTCTTTTTAAAAAGAAGCATTTGATTAACTTAGCTTAGTCCCTGATTAAGTGCCTACGGGCAGGAAACGCGCCGGACGTTCCCATCTGTTCCTAGCTGTTATGTTCTCTGTGTAGTCAGGATTAGAACATTCAGTTGTGTGCTGTTACCTTGTGTCTGATGTATCTTGCACATATCACTGAGACTCTGCAGCAGGAACTTTAGATAACTTTTATTCAGCTACCACCACATGGCTTATTCTCTAGCAGGTTCCATCAGTAAAAACTAACATGGCTTCTGATGATGTCACAGAGACCCAGACACACCCAGAGGGTGTGGTGAGCTGAGCTTAAAGCTGCAGCACTTCTAACATATAATGATAAAACAAGGTTAGTGCAAAGATACAGTGAAAGCTGCAGTAATCTTAACATCCCCTTTTTTCTCAAAAAAAATATATATAAAAAAAATAAAAAAAAAATAAAGAACAGACATTGGATAATATTGTAACATACAACAAATAATAAACATACATGTTTATCACTAAACCATACACTTGTACTTAGAACAGCTTATCTTTATAGTCTATGCACAAGACCTAGGTTGCAGCCTAGATTTTAGTCACAGTTATGTTTTCTGCGATAAGTCCGCCTTCGGATTAGGTCATTCCTTGCTGAATAATCTCTCACTGAATCCTCACATTGCCATCTAGAAGGTGGCCTTCTGTGTCTAGAGGGCCGTAGAGTATTTGGTTCAGGAGAAATTGTCTGTGTAGGAGTACCCAACGGTTGTTGATCATCTGTGATATTTTGTTGTTGGACAGAATCATTCTGAGGTTGATCTGTTTCAGTTGCGTTCATTGTATTTTCATCCTCAGAAGACTCAGGTGGGCACCACACTCCATGCCAGATATCCTCACCATCTGAATCATTGGATATTTGTGTAGCTGGTTGAGATCTATGTCTCATTTGTTCTACATGGCGAGAAACTGTACCACCAGCTTGAAGTTCAACTTTAAACATTCTGTTGCCCATGCCTTGTATTATGACAGCTGGAATCCATTTATTTGGGCCACGGTAGTTTCTAACCCATACTCTGTCATGAATGACAAATTCTGAAACGCTAGAAGTGTTCAACTCTTGTTTGGAATGTTCTGGTCTAACTTTATCCAGTGGAGTTCTCAGGCGTCTTCCAAACATTAACATTGCAGGTAATAGCCCAGTAGTGGCATGGGGAGTGTTTCGATAGTTAAACAAAAAGTTAGAAAGGGAGTTTGGATTAAATTTTGATTTGTGAGAGACAGCTAAGTGGCGTTTTAAAGTTTGTACAAATCTTTCAGCCTGTCCATTAGAGGCTGGAAAATATGGAGCTGTCTTACAGTGTTTGATGTTATTTGTAGCTAGAGATGTTTCAAATTCATGTGATATGAACTGTGGACCATTGTCTGAGACTAAAGTTTGTGGCAGTCCAAATCTGCAGCTACTTGCTAGTTTCTTTAAACTGATCACATAAGTTTTAATGTCCTCATGCTGCAATTGCTTGCGTGTGTAAAACTTAAAGCGTTCTGATATCTCTAGAGGCTTAGGTAGGTAGTGGTCAGATAACAGGCAGATCAGGTCAGACAGAGGTTTAGCATTAGGTTTATCTGGTGAGAGAATGTCCCTTAATGTAGTGTAAGCTGCTGAGCCTATAGTTGTCAGAAACACAGCCAATTGCTTATCAGCTCCTATGTTATTTGCTGTACAATATAGCTCAAACTGTTCAACCCATGTGTCCCATCTGTCTGTGTCTGCTGCAAACACAGGTAAGGTGCCAATAAGTGCCATTATAGGGTCAGACCACAGATCCTCATCGCCAGCTGTTATGTTCTCTGTGTAGTCAGGATTAGAACATTCAGTTGTGTGCTGTTACCTTGTGTCTGATGTATCTTGCACATATCACTGAGACTCTGCAGCAGGAACTTTAGATAACTTTTATTCAGCTACAGCCACATGGCTATTTACTAGCAGGTTCCATCACTAAAACTAACATGGCTTCTGATGATGTCACAGAGACCCAGACACACCCAGAGGGTGTGGTGAGCTGAGCTTAAAGCTGCAGCACTTCTAACATATAATGATAAAACAAGGTTAGTGCAAAGATACAGTGAAAGCTGCAGTAATCTTAACACTAGCTCTCTCCCGAGCTTGCATGTACCCTTTCAAGTTTGTGACTTTAAATAAAGTCAGTTTTTACCTGCATGACTGTTTGTGGATTGTCTTTCTTTGCAGCAGGTACAAACACTGTGCTTCATATTAAATAAACCTAACACTACCCCCTGAAGAACTCCCTACCTTGAGTCGTCTTCACTCAGCCGAGCACCGATGGACCAAAAGAAGACATCCGGAGCGGCAGAAGTCTTCATCCTATCCGGGCAGAAGAGGACATCCGGACCGGCAGACATCTTCATCCAAGCGGCATCTTCTATCTTCATCCATCCGACGAGGAGCGGCTCCATCTTCAAGACCTCCGGCGCGGAACATCCTCTTCCTACCGACGACTACCGACAAATGAAGGTTCCTTTAAGTGACGTCATCCAAGATGGCGTCCCTCAAATTCCGATTGGCTGATAGGATTCTATCAGCCAATCGGAATTAAGGTAGGAAAAATCTGATTGGCTGATTCAATCAGCCAATCAGATTCAAGTTCAATCGGATTGGCTGATCCAATCAGCCAATCAGATTGAGCTTGCATTCTATTGGCTGATTGGAACAGCCAATAGAATGTGAGCTCAATCTGATTGGAACATGAGAGAAAGCAAAGAAGCACCTGGAAATGGCCGTTTTCAGAATTAATGAATTTAATGGTACAGGGTAACAAAAAGTGTACAGGGAAAAAATCCCTATTAAAACAATACACCCAATACAGAGATAGAAGTGCAGAAAAAAGGAAGCTAAATGACAAACATCGGCTAACGCGTTTCGGCGTGAGCCTTACTCATAGCCTAGTAAAACACATGTATTCAGAAAGGTTTAAAAAACATAGCTCCAAAGGTGATTGGAATTTGGGATACACACCCTCTATCTAATTAACCAATCAGTACCAAACACACACACACCCACCTCCCCCTAACCCTCCCGTTTGCTAATTAACAATGTACTAGTGCACATAATACTAATACACATATATGTATTCAGTTGGAGAACATAGGAGTATTGATTCTAATCCTATACATGATTCCCCCAGTCATCTCCATCACTGAGTGCTCCCGTGTTACAAACTGATCGATACACAAATAAAAAACCTGTGTCCAACTGATTACGGGAAACAGAAGATCAGATCAGATATGAATCGTACGTCAACAGCAAGATGCCGCATCGTCACAGAAATCGTATATCCCAATACTGGATGGGGCCCGCTGTCGGTGCTCAGGAACAGGAAAGCACCAATTGGTGAGCTGTCAAAAGCTCTCCACCTATCCCTCATCCGGAGTCCGCCCCTGTGAAGCACATCATCATCACAGGTAAATAAACAAACCACCCCGGCGGGCATTGGTGGATGATCTAAAGCAAACCAAATAACGAGATAATCCTAGTAGAAAAGTATCACACTAGTAGACCTGTGTAAAAGAATACCTCCTATATAAAGGTGTACATAAAAAAATACGTGTGGCAGCAATTAGATCCGAAATCGGGGCAACTCTTAGTCTCAAGCTAGCCGCACTACGTATGTACAATTATTACAACCGAAAACAATCTCTATCCTTACGTATAATCCATACATAAATAAATATGTGTGGCAGCAATTAGATCCAAAATCGGGGCAACTCTTAGTCTCAAGCTAGCCGCACTTCGTATGTACAATTATTACAGCCAAAAGCAATCTCTATCCTTACGTGTAGTCCATACTTAAACCCATATTGTTGACAACCTAATAAGGTAAATTTACAGGGGATCAACACACAAATAAAGCCAAAATGTCCATATACAATGGACAGAAGCATTTATGCTTTCGGGATCAAACCCAACAGGAGTAATCCAGTGAGCTCAAACTGGAACAACAGAATGAAGATTATAAAATATGAAAACAATACAAAGTAATAAAAGGTGATTGGATGACTCCATAAATAGAAAACCTCAGTTCTAAGAAGGCAAACAAAGATAGCACAAATGTATCAACAGTATATTGAAAGTACATAAACTCATCAGACACTATAGTATGACAAGAAAGAACAGAGGCAGAAGAGGACATCCGGACCGGCAGACATCTTCATCCAAGCAGCATCTTCTATCTTCATCCATCCGACGAGGAGCGGCTCCATCTTCAAGACCTCGGGCGCGGAACATCCTCTTCCTTCCTTTAAGTGACGTCATCCAAGATGGCGTTCCTCAAATTCCAATTGGCTGATAGGATTCTATCAGCCAATCGGAATTAAGGTAGGAAAAATCTGATTGGCTGATTCAATCAGCCAATCAGATTCAAGTTCAATCGGATTGGCTGATCCAATCAGCCAATCAGATTGAGCTTGCATTCTATTGGCTGATCGGAACAGCCAATAGAATGTGAGCTTTATCTGATTGGCTGATTGGATCAGCCAATCGGATTGAACTTGAATCTGATTGACTGATTCAATCAGCCGATCAGATTTTTCCTACCTTAATTCCGATTGGCTGATAGAATCCTATCAGCCAATCGGAATTCGAGGGACGCCATCTTGGATGACGTCACTTAAAGGAACCTTCATTCGTCGGTAGGAAGAGGATGTTCCGCGCCGGAGGTCTTGAAGATGGAGCCGCTCCTCGTCGGCTGGATGAAGATAGAAGATGCCGCTTGGATGAAGATGTCTGCTGGTCCGGATGTCCTCTTCTGCCCGGATAGGATGAAGACTTCTGCCACTCCGGATGTCTTCTTTTGGTCCATCGGTGCTGAGTGACGACGACTCAAGGTAGGGAGATCTTCAAGGGGGTAGTGTTAGGTTTATTTAAGGGGAGTTTGGGTTAGAGTAGGGGTATGTGGGTGGTGGGTTGTAATGTTGGGGGGTGGTATTGTGTTTTTTTTACAGGCAAAAGAGCTGATTTCTTTGGGGCATGCCCCGCAAAAAGCCCTTTTAAGGGCTGGTAAGTTAATAGAGCTGTTAACTATTTTAATTTAGAATAGGGTAGGGAATTTTTTTTATTTTGGGGGGCTTTGTTATTTTATAAGGGGGCTTAGAGTAGGTGTAATTAGCTTAAAATTCTTGTAATCTTTTTATATATTTTGTAATTGTGACAGACCCTTCTGTCAGGACTGAAGGAGTTAATTGTGTTTAGCTAAGAAACTAATTTCTAAATACAGAAATGCTGGCCTCAGCTATTGTGTGCTATAATTACATTTAAGTAATAAACAGGCCATTGTTTAATCACCCTCAGAGAGCAGACGCTAGGTGATAAGACAAGCCAAATGTGTTTAAGTTGTTATCTGCCTAAGTAAAGTATTTAAGTAATGTAATTCTACTGTTTCATAAAAGGGCGTCTTCCCCTTTTTATCTAATGTACAAGAGTCTTTCAAACCCCCCATCTGGGGTCAAAACCTGTATAAATACTAGGCATCTAGCCTTTAATAAATGTCATTCTGTTTTAAACCTGAAACTGGCTGGGTTGTGAATTGCTGATTCCCTATGCAGGACATTGTTCATCTGGTATTAACCCTTGGTACACTGTTGGTACCGTAACATTGGTGGCAAGCGACGGAATGAACCTTATCGCCCAGAAGAGCAACTACACAAGCCAGTAACCTCAGGAAGAGGGGGATTATTACAATACTGACTAAGATGGAAAGAGTACCAGGGACAGAAGGAACCAATGGGCCCAGCATAGCAGACAGAACCCCCGCAGAAGCAAGCTTTGATCGGGCGGTTAAAATAAGACTGGCACATTATGGCCCCAACCCATCTGCGGAAATTATCGACCGGGTCATAGCAGATGTGGAGGCCAACCTACTTCGCCAAAGCGGCGCTGCAGCAAACCCAGTGGAAAAGAGAAAAGTAAATTTTGCAGCTTTTAAAAACTTCCTGGAAACAGAAGGAGAGATTGATGGGTACCTTGCAGATTTTGAGAGGCAATGTGCACTACACAAGGTACCCGCAGAGGACTGGGTCATGATATTATCCGGAAAATTATCCGGCCGGGCCAGTGAGGCTTTTCGGGCAATTCCAGATGAGGAAGTCGGGGATTATAATACTGTAAAAGAGGCTCTGCTCTCCAGGTATGCGGTTACACCGGAGGCATACCGGAGGCGGTTCAGAGACACTGTTAAATTAACTGGAGATTCCTACCTTGAGTGGGCATGTAAGGTGCACCGCACAGCAGCTCACTGGATAGCGGGGTGCCAAGCCGTGTCTGGGGAAGAGGTGCTGCAGCTATTCCTGTTGGAACATTGCTTCGACAAGTTACCCGCAGGAGTTCGAGAGTGGGTTCGGGACCGTAAACCCTCCACCCTGCATGAAGCGGCTCGCTTGGCAGATGAGTATACGGATGCCCGCAAACTGGACACTTCTACCACTAAGCCCCCTGCTAGAGTGGAGTACAGACCCCCAGTCACCCCAGAAGCTGCCAGTTACCAACCCCCGGCGCACCGCTATACCACACGGCCTCTGGCCACGAACTACCCTCAGAGAGCCCGGTTCAATTCACGGGGCTACTCACAGCCTATTTGGTGCTTTGGATGTAAGCAACTAGGGCACAAAAGACCAGAGTGTCCCCTAAATGCAGCGAACCAAGCACAGTCCTGGAGAAGACCCGCCGGCGGAATCCCACGTAACTCTCAGCCTGCGGCCCGCTACGTAGAGGCGCAAGAATGCTGGAGCATCCTACATGAGGCAGACCTTGTGCAAGCTGCCCACCGGAATAACCGGCAACTGGTTAAAGTGAATGGGAAGAAGGTCAGTGGTCTACGGGATACTGGTGCTACCATGACCTTGCTTCAAAAGAACTTGGTGTCTGAGAAACAGTACACTGGAGACACTGTGGCTGTGAGGGTAGCAGGGGGCGATGTGTTCAGCCTACCTGTTGCCAGGGTACATTTGGATTGGGGAGTGGGCGCTAGACCTGTGAATGTGGGGGTCAAGAAGGACTTACCTGCTGATGTTCTTCTTGGAAATGACTTGGCTCCCCTTGTTTCTGCCTATGCTCCCATGGGTCCCGCTGATGTTAACCCTGTGACTAACCGTGCTCAGATCCGTGCAGCAGAGACTGACCCCCCTGCTGCTAAGCCCCAGGACGCTGAGCTCAGTAAATCTCTATCCGCTATTGATACGTGGAAGTCCCGTTACAATGCGCTGATGAAGGAGAAGAGGAGCGCAGAGGAAAAAGCACGTTTAGAACGTGAATCTCTGCTAGACAGGCTGCACCGACAGACTGCAGAAAACACCAGCTTGAGAGTGGGACATGAAACATTAAAGACAAACTTAGCGACACTTGAGGAGAAGCTGACGCTGGCTCATAGTGAGGTGCAGCAACTCAAGGGCACCCTATGTCAGTATGAAGGGATTGTGGATACCTATAAAGAGCAGGTACAGAAAACTCGTAAAGAAGCTGATGGGATTTTGAAGGACTGTTTAGCCCTAGTCTGGGCACTGAGGAAGTTGAACCCTTCTTTGTATGGACAGGAATTCTCTCTCATAACGGGAATACAGATGGATTGTCCTGGCAAACTGACATGCCTACCACCTCCTAGTCTGGTCATCCCCAGGTTGACCCGCCAAAGGGTCAAGCCGGGTCTGCCGGAGTGTTCCACAAGGGGGGAGATATGTGACAGACCCTTCTGTCAGGACTGAAGGAGTTAATTGTGTTTAGCTAAGAAACTAATTTCTAAATACAGAAATGCTGGCCTCAGCTATTGTGTGCTATAATTACATTTAAGTAATAAACAGGCCATTGTTTAATCACCCTCAGAGAGCAGACGCTAGGTGATAAGACAAGCCAAATGTGTTTAAGTTGTTATCTGCCTAAGTAAAGTATTTAAGTAATGTAATTCTACTGTTTCATAAAAGGGCGTCTTCCCCTTTTTATCTAATGTACAAGAGTCTTTCAAACCCCCCATCTGGGGTCAAAACCTGTATAAATACTAGGCATCTAGCCTTTAATAAATGTCATTCTGTTTTAAACCTGAAACTGGCTGGGTTGTGAATTGCTGATTCCCTATGCAGGACATTGTTCATCTGGTATTAACCCTTGGTACACTGTTGGTACCGTAACAGTAATTTAGTGTTTTTTTTTTTTAATTTAGTGTACTTTATTTAATTGTAGGTAATTGTATGTAATTGATTTAAAGTGAAGGTAAACTTAGCAGGATTCGATTATAGTCAATGTTATTACTAATAAAAATAATGGTACTTTAATTCATGATTTTTTATAATTTCATATATTAACACAGTTCTCACCTTATTTCTTTCTATATCGTTCCATTTCCCAAACAACCCGTTTTTTTTGTTTTTTTTAACTCTCCGGTCACGTTTGTGCATCATCCAATGGTAACTCTGGCCGTTAGGCGGCCGTCATTTGACGTCACAACAGTTCTTGTTCTTCTGTGCATGCGTTTGGGGTTCTTGTCCTTCCATTTCAAGCCGGGCTCGCTCCAGTTTCGCGCCTGCGCAGATTAAATCAAGCATAAGGTCGCAATAGAATGTACTCACGCAGGTGCAAATAGAATATATGGAGAAGTGTTTGCGCATGCGCAAATTCTCCAGCAAGCGAGAACGCGCTTTTGAAGTACGTATAGAGCGGGTGGGACCGCTCTGTACGTAATAGGGTGAAAAACAAGGAAATTCATGGAGGGAGGAGCTAATAATGGAAGCGCGAGTAGATAAGAATAGTTTATAATACCATCATATATATTGCAATACTTAAAAAAAAAATAGCGATCATACTATATAGCATATGCGTAATGTAATAAAGCTTAAAAAACAGGAAAACTTTACCTTCACTTTAATTTATTTATTGATAGTGTAGTGTTAGGTTTAATTGTAACTTAGGTTAGGATTTATTTTACAGGTAATTTTGTAATTATTTTAACTAGGTAGCTGTTAAATAGTTATTAACTATTTAATAGCTATTGTACCTAGTTAAAATAAATACAAAGCTGCCTGTAAAATAAATATAAATCCTAAAATAGCTACAATATAATTATTTGTTATATTGTAGCTATATTAGGGTTTATTTTACAGGTAAGTATTTAGTTTTAAATAGGAAGACTTTAGTTAAGATTTAATTTATTTAGTTAGATTTAAATTACATTTAACTTAGGGGGGTGTTAGTGTTAGGCTTAGCTTTAGGGGTTAATAACTTTATTATAGTAGCGGCGAGGTCCGGTCAGCAGATTAGGGGTTAATACTTGAAGTTAGGTGTCGGCGATGTTAGGGAGGGCAGATTAGGGGTTAATACTATTTATTATAGGGTTTGCAAGGTGGGAGTGAGGCGGTTTAGGGGTTAATAAGTGTAGGTAGGTGGCGGCTACTTTGGGGGGGCAGATTAGGGGTTAATAAATATTATGTAGGTGTCGGCGATGTTAGGGGCAGCAGATTAGGGGTACATAGGGATAATGTAGGTGGCGATGGTGTGCGTTCGGCAGATTAGGGGTGAAAAAAATTATTATAGTGGCGGCGATGTGGGGGGACCTCGGTTTAGGCGTACATAGGTAGTTTATGGGTGTTAGTGTACTTTAGAGCACAGTAGTTAAGAGATTTATGAACCGGCATTAGCCCAGAAAGCTCTTAACTACTGACTTTTTTCTGAGGCTGGAGTCTTGTCGGTAGAGGGTCTAATGCTCACTTCAGCCAAGACTCTAAATACCGGCGTTAGGAAGATCCCATTGAAAAGATAGGATACGCAATTGACATAAGGGGATCTGCGGTATGGAAAGTCGCGGCTGGAAAGTGAGCGTTAGACCCTTTCCTGACTGACTCTAAATATCAGCGGGCGGTAAAAAGCAGCGTTAGGACCCCTTAACTCTGCTTTTGACGGCTAACGCAGAACTCTAAATATAAGCGATTGTGTGTAACCAAGTGCGCTATACCTGACATGAGCTAATAACCTAATGCTTATACTTGTGCACTAATCTCACCGTGTGTAACCAAGTGCGCTATATCTGACATGAGCTAATAATCTAATGCTTATACTTGTGCGCTAATCTCACCGTGTGTAACCAAGTGCGCTATACCTGACATGAGCTAATAACCTAATGCTTATACTTGTGCACTAATCTCACCATCTGTAACCAAGTGCGCTATACCTGACATGAGCTAACAACCTAATGCTTATACTTGTGCTCTAATACGACCGTGTGTAAACGTGCGCTATACCTGACATGAGCTAATAACCTAATGCTTATACTTGTGCACTTATCTGACCGTGTGTAACCAAGTGCGCTATACCTGACATGAGCTAATAACCTAATGCTTATACTTGTGCGCTAATCTCACCGTGTGTATCCAAGTGCGCCATACCTGACATGAGCTAATAACCTAATGCTTATACTTGTGCGCTAATCTCACCGTGTGTAATCAAGTGCGCTATACCTGACATGAGCTAATAACCTAATGCTTATACTTGTGTGCTAATCTCTCCGTGTGTAACCAAGTTCGCTATACCTGACATGAGCTAATAACCTAATGCTTATACTTGTGCCCTATACCTGACATAAGCTAATAACCTAATGCTTATACTTGTGTGCTAATCTCACCGTGTGTAACCAAGTGCTCTATACCTGACATTAGCTAATAACCTAATGCTTATACTTGTGCGCTAATCTCACCGTGTGTAACCAAGTGCGCTATACCTGACATGAGCTAATAACCTAATGCTTATACTTGGGCGCTAATCTCACCGTGTGTAACCAAGTGCGCTGTACCTGACATGAGCTACTAACCTAATGCTTATACTTTTGCGCTAATCTCACCGTGTGTAACCAAGTGCACTATACCTGACATGAGCTAATAATCTAATGCTTATACTTGTGCGCTAATCTCACCGTGTGTAACCAAGTGCGCTACTTGACATGAGCTAATAACCTAATGCTTATACTTGTGCGCTAATCTCACTTTGTGTAACCATGTGCGCTATACCTGACATGAGCTAATAACCTAATGCTTATACTTGTGCACTAATCTGACCCTGTGTAAACAAGTGCGCTATACCTGACATTAGCTAATAACCTAATGCTTATACTTGTGCGCTAATCTCACCGTGTGTAACCAAGTGCGCTATACCTGACATGAGCTAATAACCTAATGATTATACTTGTGCACTAATCTGACCGTGTGTAACCAAGTGCGCTATACCTGACATGAGCTAATAACCTAATGCTTATACTTGTGCACTAATCTGACCGTGTGTAAACAAGTGCGCTATACCTGACATGAGCTAATAACCTAATGCTTATACTTGTGCGCTAATCTCACCGTGTGTAACCAAGTGCGCTATACCTGACATGAGCTAATAACCTAATGATTATACTTGTGCTCTAATCTCACCGTGTGTAACCAAGTGCACTATACCTGACATGAGCTAATAACCTAATGCTTATACTTGTGCGCTAATCCCACAGTGTGTAACCAAGTGCGCTATACCTGACATGAGCTAATAACCTAATGCTTATACTTGTGCGCTAATCTCACTGTGTGTAACCATGTGCGCTATACCTGACATGAGCTAATAACCTAATGCTAATACTTGTGTGCTAATCTCACCGTGTGTAACCAAGTGCGCTATACCTGACATGAGCTAATAACCTAATGTTTATACTTGTGCGCTAATCTCACCGTGTGTAACCAAGTGCACTATACCTGACATGAGCTAATAACCTAATGATTATACTTGTGCGCTAATCTCACTGTGTGTAACCAAGTGCGCTATACCTGACATGAGCTAATAACCTAATGCTTATACTTGTGTGCAAGTCTCACAGTGTGTAACCATGTGCACTATACCTGACATGAGCTAATAACCTAATGCTTATACTTGTGCGCTAATCTCACCGTGTGTGTAACCAAGTGCGCTATAGCTGACATGATTTAATAACCTAATGCTTATACTTGTGCGCTAATCTCACCGTGTTTAACCAAGTGCGCTATCCCTGATATGAGCTAATAACCTAATGCTTATACTTGTGCGCTAATCTCACCGTGTATAACCAAGTGCGCTATACCTGACATGAGCTAATAACCTAATGCTTATACTTGTGCGCTATACCTGACCGTGTGTAACCAAGTGCGATATACCTGACATGAGCTAATAACCTAATGCTTATACTTGTGCGCTAATCTCACTGTGTGTAACCAAGTGCGCTTTACCTGACATGAGCTAATAACCTAATGCTTATACTTGTGCGCTAATCTGACCATGTGTAACCAAGTGCGCTATACATGACATGAGCTAATAACCTAATGCTTATACTTGTGCGCTAATCTCACAGTATGTAACCAAGTGCGCTATACCTGACATGAGCTAATAACCTAATGCTTATACTTGTGCACTAATCTCACCGTGTGTAACCAAGTGTGCTATACATGACATGAGCTAATAAACTAATGCTTATACTTCTGCGCTATACCTGACATGAGCTAATAACCTAATACTTATACTTGTGCGCTAATCTCACAGTGTGTAACCAAGTGCGCTATACCTGACATGAGCTAATAACCTAAGGCTTATACTTGTGCACTAATCTCACCGTGTGTAACCAAGTGCGCTATACCTGACATGAGCTAATAACCTAATGCTTATACTTGTGCGCTAATCTCACCATGTGTAACCAAGTGCGCTATACATGACATGAGCTAATAACCTAATGCTTATACTTGTGCACTAATCTCACCGTGTGTAACCAAGTGCGCTATACCTGACATGAGCTAATAACCTAATGCTTATACTTGTGCGCTAATCTCACCGTGTGTAACCAAGTGCGCTATACCT
Source organism: Bombina bombina (assembly GCF_027579735.1). Taxonomy (NCBI): domain Eukaryota; kingdom Metazoa; phylum Chordata; class Amphibia; order Anura; family Bombinatoridae; genus Bombina; species Bombina bombina. The sequence goes on from NC_069502.1 coordinate 1,240,888,098, forward strand.
GACATGAGCTAATAACCTAATGCTTATACTTGTGCGCTAATCTCACAGTGTGTAACCAAGTGCGCTATACCTGACATGAGCTAATAACATAATGATTATACTTGTGCGCTATACCTGACATGAGCTAATAACCTAATGCTTATATTTGTGCGCTAATCTCACCGTGTGTAACCAAGTGCACTATACCTGACATGAGCTAATAACCTAATGCTTATACTTGTGCACTAATCTCACCGTGTGTAACCAAGTGCACTCTACCTGACATGAGCTAATAATCTAATAATTATACTTGTGCGCTAATCTCACCATGTATAACCAAGTGCGCTATACCTGATATGAGCTAATAACCTAATGCTTATACTTGTGCACTAATCTCACTGTGTGTAACCAAGTGCGCTCTACCTGACATGAGCTAATAACCTAATGCTTATACTTGTGCACTAATCTCACCGTGTGTAACCAAGTGCGCTATACCTGACATGAGCTAATAACCTAATGCTTATACTTGTGCGCTAATCTCACCGTGTGTAACCAAGTGCACTATACCTGACATGAGCTAATAACCTAATGCTTATACTTGTGCGCTAATCTCACCATGTGTAACCAAGTGCGCTATACATGACATGAGCTAATAACCTAATGCTTATACTTGTGCACTAATCTCACCGTGTGTAACCAAGTGCGCTATACCTGACATGAGCTAATAACCTAATGCTTATACTTGTGCGCTAATCTCACCGTGTGTAACCAAGTGCGCTATACATGACATGAGCTAATAACCTAATGCTTATACTTGTGCGCTAATCTCACAGTGTGTAACCAAGTGCGCTATACCTGACATGAGCTAATAACATAATGATTATACTTGTGCGCTATACCTGACATGAGCTAATAACCTAATGCTTATATTTGTGCGCTAATCTCACCGTGTGTAACCAAGTGCACTATACCTGACATGAGCTAATAACCTAATGCTTATACTTGTGCACTAATCTCACCGTGTGTAACCAAGTGCACTCTACCTGACATGAGCTAATAATCTAATAATTATACTTGTGCGCTAATCTCACCATGTATAACCAAGTGCGCTATACCTGATATGAGCTAATAACCTAATGCTTATACTTGTGCACTAATCTCACTGTGTGTAACCAAGTGCGCTCTACCTGACATGAGCTAATAACCTAATGCTTATACTTGTGCACTAATCTCACCGTGTGTAACCAAGTGCGCTATACCTGACATGAGCTAATAACCTAATGCTTATACTTGTGCGCTAATCTCACCGTGTGTAACCAAGTGCACTATACCTGACATGAGCTAATAACCTAATGCTTATACTTGTGCGCTAATCTCACCGTGTGTAACCAAGTGCGCTATACCTGACATGAGCTAATAACCTAATGCTTATACTTGTGCGCTAATCTCACCGTGTGTAACCAAGTGCGCTATACCTGACATGAGCTAATAACCTAATGCTTATACTTGTGCGCTAATCTCACCGTGTGTAACCAAGTGCGCTATACCTGACATGAGCTAATAACCTAATGCTTAAACTTGTGCACTAATCTCACCGTGTGTAACCAAGTGCGCTATACCTGACATGAGCTAATAACCTAATGCTTATACTTGTGCGCTAATCTCACTGTGTGTAACCAAGTGCGCTATACCTGACATGAGCTAATAACCTAATGCTTATACTTGTGCGCTAATCTCACCGTGTGTGTAACCAAGTGCGCTATAGCTGACATGATTTATTAACCTAATGCTTATACTTGTGCGCTAATCTCACCGTGTTTAACCAAGTGCACTATCCCTGATATGAGCTAATAACCAAATGCTTATACTTGTGCGCTTTACCTGACATGAGCTAATAACCAAATGCTTATACTTGTGCCCTATACCTGACATAAGCTAATAACCTAATGATTATACTTGTGTGCTATACCTGACATGAGCTAATAACCTAATGATTATACTTGTGTGCTATACCTGACATGAGCTAATAACCTAATGCTTATACTTGTGCTCTATACCTGACATGAGCTAATAACCTAATGCTTATACTTGTGCTCTATACCTGACATGAGCTAATAACCTAATGATTATACTTGTGCCCTATACCTGACATGAGCTAATAACCTAATGATTATACTTGTGTGCTATACCTGACATGTGCTAATAACCTAATGATTATACTTGTGCCCTATACCTGACATAAGCTAATAACCTAATGATTATACTTGTGCCCTATACCTGACATAAGCTAATAACCTAATGATTATACTTGTGTGCTATACCTGACATGAGCTAATAACCTAATGATTATACTTGTGCCCTATACCTGACATAAGCTAATAACCTAATGATTATACTTGTGCTCTATACCTGACATGAGCTAATAACCTAATGATTATACTTGTGCGCTATACCTGACATGAGCTAATAACCTAATGATTATACTTGTGCTCTATACCTGACATGAGCTAATAACCTAATGCTTATACTTGTGCGCTATACCTGACATGAGCTAATAACCTAATGATTATACTTGTGTGCTATACCTGACATGAGCTAATAACCTAATGCTTATACTTGTGTGCTATACCTGACATGAGCTAATAACCTAATGCTTATACTTGTGCGCTATACCTGACATGAGCTAATAACCTAATGATTATACTTGTGCTCTATACCTGACATGAGCTAATAACCTAATGATTATACTTGTGCTCTATACCTGACATGAGCTAATAACCTAATGATTATACTTGTGCGCTATACCTGATATGAGCTAATAACCTAATGATTATACTTGTGCTCTATACCTGACATGAGCTAATAACCTAATGATTATACTTGTGCTCTATACCTGACATGAGCTAATAACCTAATGATTATACTTGTGCTCTATACCTGACATGAGCTAATAACCTAATGCTTATACTTGTGCGCTATACCTGACATGAGCTAATAACCTAATGATTATACTTGTGTGCTATACCTGACATGAGCTAATAACCTAATGCTTATACTTGTGTGCTATACCTGACATGAGCTAATAACCTAATGCTTATACTTGTGCGCTATACCTGACATGAGCTAATAACCTAATGATTATACTTGTGCTCTATACCTGACATGAGCTAATAACCTAATGCTTATACTTGTGCTCTATACCTGACATGAGCTAATAACCTAATGATTATACTTGTGCTCTATACCTGACATGAGCTAATAACCTAATGCTTATACTTGTGCCCTATACCTGACATAAGCTAATAACCTAATGATTATACTTGTGTGCTATACCTGACATGAGCTAATAACCTAATGCTTATACTTGTGCGCTATACCTGACATGAGCTAATAACCTAATGCTTATACTTGTGCGCTATACCTGACATGAGCTAATAACCTAATGATTATACTTGTGCGCTATACCTGACATGAGCTAATAACCTAATGCTTATACTTGTGCGCTATACCTGACATGAGCTAATAACCTAATGATTATACTTGTGCGCTATACCTGACATGAGCTAATAACCTAATGCTTATACTTGTGCGCTATACCTGACATGAGCTGATAACCTAATGATTATACTTGTGCGCTATACCTGACATGAGCTAATAACCTAATGCTTATACTTGTGCTCTATACCTGACATGAGCTAATAACCTAATGATTATACTTGTGCGCTATACCTGACATGAGCTAATAACCTAATGCTTATACTTGTGCGCTATACCTGACATGAGCTAATAACCTAATGATTATACTTGTGCCCTATACCTGACATAAGCTAATAACCTAATGATTATACTTGTGTGCTATACCTGACATGAGCTAATAACCTAATGCTTATACTTGTGCGCTATACCTGACATGAGCTAATAACCTAATGATTATACTTGTGCGCTATACCTGACATGAGCTAATAACCTAATGATTATACTTGTGCGCTATACCTGACATGAGCTAATAACCTAATGATTATACTTGTGCGCTATACCTGACATGAGCTAATAACCTAATGATTATACTTGTGCGCTATACCTGACATGAGCTAATAACCTAATGCTTATACTTGTGTGCTAAGCTCACCGTGTGTAACCAAATGCGCTATACCTGACATGAGCTAATAACATAATGATTATACTTGTGCGCTATACCTGACATGAGCTAATAACCTAATGATTATACTTGTGTGCTATACCTGACATGAGCTAATAACCTAATGCTTATACTTGTGCGCTATACCTGACATAAGCTAATAACCTAATGATTATACTTGTGTGCTATACCTGACATGAGCTAATAACCTAATGCTTATACTTGTGCGCTATACCTGACATGAGCTAATAACCTAATGATTATACTTGTGCACTATACATGACATGAGCTAATAACCTAATGCTTATACTTGTGCGCTAATCTCACCGTGTGTAACCAAGTGCGCTGTACCTGACATGAGCTAATAACCTAATGATTATACTTGTGCACTATACATGACATGAGCTAATAACCTAATGCTTATACTTGTGCGCTAATCTCACCGTGTAACCAAGTGCGCTATACCTGACATTCTTATACTTGTGTGCCTATCTCACCGTGGGTTACCGACTGCACTATACCTGACACGAGCTAATAACCTAATGCTTATACTTGTGGGCTAATCTCACCGTGTGTAACCAAGTGCGCTATACCTGACATGAGCTAATAACCTAATGCTTATACTTGTGCACTAATCTCACCGTGTTTAACCAAGTGTGCTATACCTGACATGAGCTAATAACCTAATGTTTATACTTGTGCGCTAATCTCACTGTCTGTAACCAAGTGCGCTATACCTTACATGAGCTAATAACCTAATGCTTATACTTGTGCGCTAATCTCTCCGTGTGTAACCAAGTGCGCTATACCTGACATGAGCTAATAACCTAATGTTTATACTTGTGCTCTAATCTCACCTTGTGTAACCAAGTGCGCTATACCTGACATGAGCTAATAACCTAATACTTATACTTGTGCACTAATCTCACCGTGTGTAACCAAGTGCGCTATACCTGACATGAGCTAATAACCTAATGCTTATACTTGTGCGCTAATCTCACCGTGTGTAACCAAGTGCGCTATACCTGACATGAGCTAATAACCTAATGCTTATACTTGTGCGCTAATCTCACCGTGTGTAACCAAGTGCGCTATACCTGACATGAGCTAATAACCTAATGATTATACTTGTGCACTAATCTCACCGTGTGTAACCAAGTGCTCTATACCTGACATGAGTTAATAACCTAATGCTTATACTTGTGCGCTAATCTCACCGTGTGTAACCAAGTGCGCTATACCTGACATGAGCTAATAACCTAATGCTTATACTTGTGCGCTAAAAATGCTTATACTTGTGCGCTAATCTCACCGTGTGTAACCAAGTGCGCTATACCTGACATGAGCTAATAACCTAATGCTAATACTTGTGCGCTAATCTCACCGTGTGTAACCAAGTGCGCTCTACCTGACATGAGCTAATAATCTAATAATTATACTTGTGCGCTTATCTCACCATGTATAACCAAGTGCGCTATACCTGATATGAGCTAATAGCCTAATGCTTATACTTGTGCGCTAATCTCACTGTGTGTAACCATGTGCGCTATACCTGACATGAGCTAATAACCTAATGCTAATACTTGTGTGCTAATCTCACCGTGTGTAACCAAGTGCGCTATACCTGACATGAGCTAATAACCTAATGCTTATACTTGTGCGCTAATCTCACCGTGTGTAACCAAGTGCGCTATAGCTGACATGATTTAATAAACTAATGCTTATACTTGTGCGCTAATCTCACCGTGTGTAACCAAGTGCGCTATCCCTGACATGAGCTAATAACCTAATGCTTATACTTGTGTGCTAATCTCACCGTGTGTAACCAAGTGCGCTATCCCTGATATGAGCTAATAACCTAATGCTTATACTTGTGTGCTAATCTCACAGTGTGTAACCAAGTGCACTATACCTGACATGAGCTAATAACCAAATGCTTATACTTGTGCGCTTTACCTGACATGAGCTAATAACCAAATGCTTATACTTGTGCGCTTAACCTGACAAGAGCTAATAACCTAATGCTTATACTTGTGCGCTATACCTGACATGAGCTAATAACCTAATGCTTATACTTGTGCGCTAATCTCAACCTGTGTATCCAAGTGCGCTATACCTGACATGAGATAATAACCTAATGCTTATACTTGTGCGCTTAACCTGACAAGAGCTAATAACCTAATGCTTATACTTGTGCGCTATACCTGACATGAGCTAATAACCTAATGCTTATACTTGTGCGCTAATCTCACCATGTGTAACCAAGTGCGCTATACCTGACATGAGATAATAACCTAATGCTCATACTTGTGCGCTAATCTCACAGTGTGTAACCAAGTGCGCTGTACCTGACATGAGCTAATAACCTAATGCTTATACTTGTGCGCTAATCTCACCGTGTGTAACCAAGTGTGCTATACATGACATGAGCTAATAACCTAATGCTTATACTTGTGCGCTAATCTCACCATGTGTAACCAAGTGCGCTATACCTGACATGAGATAATAACCTAATGCTTATACTTGTGAGCTAATCTCACTGTGTGTAACCAAGTGCGCTATTCCTGACATGAGCTAATAACCTAATGCTTATACTTGTGCGCTATACCTGACATGAGCTAATAACCTAATGCTTATACTTGTGCGCTAATCTCACAGTGTGTAACCAAGTGCGTTATACATGACATGAGCTAATAACCTAATGATTATACTTGTGCGCTAATCTCACCGTGTGTAACCAAGTGCGCTATACCTGACATGAGCTAATAACCTAATGATTATACTTGTGCGCTATACCTGACATGAGCTAATAACCTAATGATTATACTTGTGCGCTATACCTGACATGAGCTAATAACATAATGATTATACTTGTGCGCTATACCTGACATGAGCTAATAATTGTGCGCTATACCTGACATGAGCTAATAACCTAATGCTTATACTTGTGCGCTATACCTGACATGAGCTAATAACCTAATGCTTATACTTGTGCGCTATACCTGACATGAGCTAATAACCTAATGCTTATACTTGTGCGCTATACCTGACATGAGCTAATAACCTAATGCTTATACTTGTGCGCTATACCTGACATGAGCTAATAACCTAACCTAATGATTATACTTGTGCGCTATAACTGACATGAGCTAATAACCTAATGCTTATACTTGTGCGCTATACCTGACATGAGCTAATAACCTAATGCTTATACTTGTGCGCTATACCTGACATGAGCTAATAACCTAATGCTTATACTTGTGCGCTATACCTGACATGAGCTAATAACCTAATGCTTATACTTGTGCACTATACCTGACATGAGCTAATAACCTAATGCTTATACTTGTGCGCTATACCTGACATGAGCTAATAACCTAATGCTTATACTTGTGCTCTATACCTGACATGAGCTAATAACCTAATGCTTATATTTGTGCTCTATACCTGACATGAGCTAATAACCTAATGCTTATACTTGTGCTCTATACCTGACATGAGCTAATAACCTAATGCTTATACTTGTGCGCTATACCTGACATGAGCTAATAACCTAATGCTTATACTTGTGCGCTATACCTGACATGAGCTAATAACCTAATGCTTATACTTGTGCTCTATACCTGACATGAGCTAATAACCTAATGCTTATACTTGTGCGCTATACCTGACATGAGCTAATAACCTAATGCTTATACTTGTGCTAATAACCTAATGCTTATGCTTGTGCGCTATACCTGACATGAGCTAATAACCTAATGATTATACTTGTGCGCTATACCTGACATGAGCTAATAACCTAATGCTTATACTTGTGCGCTATACCTGACATGAGCTAATAACCTAATGCTTATACTTGTGCGCTAATCTCACAGTGTGTAACCAAGTGCGTTATACATGACATGAGCTAATAACCTAATGATTATACTTGTGCGCTAATCTCACCGTGTGTAACCAAGTGCGCTATACCTGACATGAGCTAATAACCTAATGATTATACTTGTGCGCTATACCTGACATGAGCTAATAACCTAATGATTATACTTGTGCGCTATACCTGACATGAGCTAATAACATAATGATTATACTTGTGCGCTATACCTGACATGAGCTAATAATTGTGCGCTATACCTGACATGAGCTAATAACCTAATGCTTATACTTGTGCGCTATACCTGACATGAGCTAATAACCTAATGCTTATACTTGTGCGCTATACCTGACATGAGCTAATAACCTAATGCTTATACTTGTGCGCTATACCTGACATGAGCTAATAACCTAATGCTTATACTTGTGCGCTATACCTGACATGAGCTAATAACCTAACCTAATGATTATACTTGTGCGCTATAACTGACATGAGCTAATAACCTAATGCTTATACTTGTGCGCTATACCTGACATGAGCTAATAACCTAATGCTTATACTTGTGCGCTATACCTGACATGAGCTAATAACCTAATGCTTATACTTGTGCGCTATACCTGACATGAGCTAATAACCTAATGCTTATACTTGTGCACTATACCTGACATGAGCTAATAACCTAATGCTTATACTTGTGCGCTATACCTGACATGAGCTAATAACCTAATGCTTATACTTGTGCTCTATACCTGACATGAGCTAATAACCTAATGCTTATACTTGTGCTCTATACCTGACATGAGCTAATAACCTAATGCTTATACTTGTGCGCTATACCTGACATGAGCTAATAACCTAATGCTTATACTTGTGCGCTATACCTGACATGAGCTAATAACCTAATGCTTATACTTGTGCTCTATACCTGACATGAGCTAATAACCTAATGCTTATGCTTGTGCGCTATACCTGACATGAGCTAATAACCTAATGATTATACTTGTGCGCTATACCTGACATGAGCTAATAACCTAATGCTTATACTTGTGCGCTATACCTGACATAAGCTAATAACCTAATGCTTATACTTGTGCGCTATACCTGACATGAGCTAATAACCTAATGCTTATACTTGTGCGCTATACCTGACATGAGCTAATAACCTAATGATTATACTTGTGCTCTATACCTGACATGAGCTAATAACCTAATGATTATACTTGTGCGCTATACCTGACATGAGCTAATAACCTAATGATTATACTTGTGCTCTATACCTGACATGAGCTAATAACCTAATGATTATACTTGTGCGCTATACCTGACATGAGCTAATAACCTAATGCTTATACTTGTGCTCTATACCTGACATGAGCTAATAACCTAATGCTTATACTTGTGCGCTATACCTGACATGAGCTAATAACCTAATGCTTATACTTGTGCTCTATACCTGACATGAGCTAATAACCTAATGATTATACGTCTGCGCTATACCTGACATGAGCTAATAACCTAATGATTATACTTGTGCGCTATACCTGACATGAGCTAATAACCTAATGATTATACTTGTGCGCTATACCTGACATGAGCTAATAACCTAATGATTATACTTGTGCGCTATACCTGACATGAGCTAATAACCTAATGATTATACTTGTGTGCTATACCTGACATGAGCTAATAACCTAATGATTATACTTGTGCGCTAATCTCTCCGTGTGTAACCAAGTTCGCTATACCTGACATGAGCTAATAACCTAATGCTTATACTTGTGCGCTATACCTGACATGAGCTAATAACCTAATGATTATACTTGTGCGCTATACCTGACATTAGCTAATAACCTAATGATTATACTTGTGCGCTAATCTCTCCGTGTGTAACCAAGTTCGCTATACCTGACATGAGCTAATAACCTAATGCTTATACTTGTGCGCTATACCTGACATGAGCTAATAACCTAATGCTTATACTTGTGCGCTATACCTGACATGAGCTAAGAACCTAATGATTATACTTGTGCGCTATACCTGACATGAGCTAATAACCTAATGCTTATACTTGTGCGCTAATCTCACTGTGTGTAACCAAGTGCGCTATACCTGACATGAGCTAATAACCTAATGCTTATACTTGTGCTCTATACCTGACATGAGCTAATAACCTAATGCTTATACTTGTGTGCTATAACTGACATGAGCTAATAACCAAATGATTATACTTGTGCGCTATACCTGACATGAGCTAATAACCTAATGCTTATACTTGTGCTCTATACCTGACATGAGCTAATAACCTAATGCTTATACTTGTGTGCTATACCTGACATGAGCTAATAACCTAATGATTATACTTGTGCGCTATACCTGACATGAGCTAATAACCTAATGCTTATACTTGTGCGCTATACCTGACATGAGCTAATAACCTAATGATTATACTTGTGCTCTATATCTGACATGAGCTAATAACCTAATGATTATACTTGTGCGCTATACCTGACATGAGCTAATAACCTAATGATTATACTTGTGCGCTATACCTGACATGAGCTAATAACCTAATGCTTATACTTGTGCTCTATACCTGACATGAGCTAATAACCTAATGATTATACTTGTGCGCTATACCTGACATGAGCTAATAACCTAATGCTTATACTTGTGCGCTATACCTGACATGAGCTAATAACCTAATGCTTATACTTGTGCTCTATACCTGACATGAGCTAATAACCTAATGATTATACTTGTGCTCTATACCTGACATGAGCTAATAACCTAATGATTATACTTGTGCGCTATACCTGACATGAGCTAATAACCTAATGCTTATACTTGTGCTCTATACCTGACATGAGCTAATAACCTAATGATTATACTTGTGCTCTATACCTGACATGAGCTAATAACCTAATGCTTATACTTGTGCGCTATACCTGACATGAGCTAATAACCTAATGCTTATACTTGTGCGCTATACCTGACATGAGCTAATAACCTAATGCTTATACTTGTGCGCTATACCTGACATGAGCTAATAACCTAATGCTTATACTTGTGCTCTATACCTGACATGAGCTAATAACCTAATGCTTATACTTGTGCACTATACCTGACATGAGCTAATAACCTAATGATTATACTTGTGCTCTATAACTGACATGAGCTAATAACCTAATGATTATACTTGTGCTCTATACCTGACATGAGCTAATAACCTAATGATTATACTTGTGCTCTATACCTGACATGAGCTAATAACCTAATGATTATACTTGTGCGCTATAACTGACATGAGCTAATAACCTAATGATTATACTTGTGCGCTATACCTGACATGAGCTAATAACCTAATGCTTATACTTGTGCTCTATACCTGACATGAGCTAATAACCTAATGCTTATACTTGTGCTCTATACCTGACATGAGCTAATAACCTAATGCTTATACTTGTGCTCTATACCTGACATGAGCTAATAACCTAATGCTTATTCTTGTGCTCTATACCTGACATGAGCTAATAACCTAATGATTATACTTGTGCGCTATACCTGACATGAGCTAATAACCTAATGATTATACTTGTGTGCTATACCTGACATGAGCTAATAACCTAATGCTTATACTTGTGCTCTATATCTGACATGAGCTAATAACCTAATGCTTATACTTGTGCGCTTAACCTGACATGAGCTAATAACCTAATGCTTATACTTGTGCGCTATACCTGACATGAGCTAATAACCTAATGCTTATACTTGTGCGCTATACCTGACATGAGCTAATAACCTAATGCTTATACTTGTGCTCTATACCTGACATGAGCTAATAACATAATGATTATACTTGTGCGCTATACCTGACATGAGCTAATAACCTAATGATTATACTTGTGCGCTATACCTGACATGAGCTAATAACCTAATGATTATACTTGTGCTCTATACCTGACATGAGCTAATAACCTAATGATTATACTTGTGCTCTATACCTGACATGAGCTAATAACCTAATGCTTATACTTGTGCGCTATACCTGACATAAGCTAATAACCTAATGATTATACTTGTGTGCTATACCTGACATGAGCTAATAACCTAATGCTTATACTTGTGCGCTATACCTGACATGAGCTAATAACCTAATGCTTATACTTGTGCGCTATACCTGACATAAGCTAATAACCTAATGCTTATACTTGTGCACTAATCTCACCGTGTGTAACCAAGTGCGCTATACCTGACATGAGCTAATAACCTAATGCTTATACTTGTGCGCTAATCTCACAGTGTGTAACCAAGTGCGCTATACCTGATATGAGCTAATAACCTAATGCTTATACTTGTGCACTAATCTCACTGTGTGTAACCAAGTGCGCTCTACCTGACATGAGCTAATAACCTAATGCTTATACTTGTGCACTAATCTCACCGTGTGTAACCAAGTGCGCTATACCTGACATGAGCTAATAACCTAATGCTTATACTTGTGCGCTATACCTGACATGAGCTAATAACCTAATGATTATACTTGTGCGCTATACCTGACATGAGCTAATAACCTAATGCTTATACTTGTGCGCTATACCTGACATGAGCTAATAACCTAATGATTATACTTGTGCGCTATACCTGACATGAGCTAATAACATAATGATTATACTTGTGCGCTATACCTGACATGAGCTAATAACCTAATGCTTATACTTGTGCGCTATACCTGACATGAGCTAATAACCTAATGCTTATACTTGTGCGCTATACCTGACATGAGCTAATAACCTAATGCTTATACTTGTGCGCTATACCTGACATGAGCTAATAACCTAACCTAATGATTATACTTGTGTGCTATACCTGACATGAGCTAATAACATAATGCTTATACTTGTGCGCTATACCTGACATGAGCTAATAACCTAATGCTTATACTTGTGCGCTATACCTGACATGAGCTAATAACCTAATGCTTATACTTGTGCGCTATACCTGACATGAGCTAATAACATAATGATTATACTTGTGCGCTATACCTGACATGAGCTAATAACCTAATGCTTATACTTGTGCGCTATACCTGACATGAGCTAATAACCTAACCTAATGCTTATACTTGTGCGCTATACCTGACATGAGCTAATAACTTAATGATTATACTTGTGCGCTATACCTGACATGAGCTAATAACATAATGATTATACTTGTGCGCTATACCTGACATGAGCTATGTGACAGACCCTTCGGTCAGGATTGAAAGCGTTAACTTTATTTTCTAAATACAAGTTTGCTGGCATCAGCTATAATTAAGTTAGTGATAAGCATTCCATTGTTTAATCCCTCTCAGAGAGCAGACGCCTAAGTGATAAGGAAAGCCAAGAGTGTCTTGTGTTTAAAGTGTTAAGTAATGTAATTCTATTGTATCATGTCAAAAGGCGTCTTCCCCTTTTATCTAATGTACAACAGTCTTTCAACCCCTCATCTGGGGTCAAACCTGTATAAATACTAGGCATCTAGCCTTTAATAAATGACATTCTGTTTTAAACCTGAAATGTGGAGCCTGGTCTCATGTTGAGGGGGAAACTGATTGGGGTTGTGAATTGCTGATTCCCTATGCAGGACATTGTTCATCTGGTATTAACCCTTGGTATCTGTTTGGTACCGTAACAATTGGTGGCAAGCGACAGGAGAATCCTTATCGCCCAGAGGAGCAACTACCCATCCAGACCGAATGGGAATACCATATGAAAGGCTAAAAAGAGCTACCCTTAAAGACCTGCTTGAGCAACGGGGCCAACAAACCAGTAACCTCAGGAAGAGGGAGATTATTACAAGACTGACCGAGATGGATGGAGTACCAGGGCACGAAGGAACCAATGAGCCCAGCATGACAGACAGAACCCCCGAAGAAGCAAGCTTTGACCGGGCGGTCAAAATAAGACTGGCACATTATGGCCCCAACCCATCTGCGGACATTATCGACCGGGTCATAGCAGCTGTGGAGGCCAACCTACTTCGCCAAAGCGGCGCTGCAGCAGCCCAAGTCACCGCAACCCCAGTGGAAAAGAGAAAAGTGCATTTCACCGCTTTTAAAAACTTCCTGGAAACAGAAGGAGAGATTGATGGGTACCTTGCGGATTTTGAGAGGCAATGTGCACTACACCAGGTGCCCGCAGAGGACTGGGTCACGATATTGTCCGGAAAATTATCCGGCCGGGCCAGTGAGGCTTTTCGGGCCATTCCAGATGAGGAAGTCGGGGATTATAATACTGTAAAAGAGGCTCTGCTCTCCAGGTAGGCGGTTCAGAGACACTGTTAAATTGGCTGGTGATTCCTACGTTGAGTGGGCATGTAAGGTGCACCGCACAGCATTGTTACAAACTGCTATTTGTAACTGGCCCTTTAAATGGAAAATTGCCCTGCTTCCCTGGATTTTGGAGAAGCCTATTTGCCAGCCTCCTTCCTCATGACTATGGCCCCTGGAAGATTGTGCCCCTGAAAACATATTAACTTTTATTGGGTGTGTATGGCCCTTTAAGAACCGTCTGGGGACATATTGTGACTTTGGTGAACAATGCCCCTTTAAGACTATGTCCCCAGACCTGTGAAATGACTTGTCCCTGGCTTTCTCCCACTTGGTTCAGTGGATAGGGCTTGCTGAACCAAATGCCACACAGGCAGAGTGTTCCACAGAGGGGAAGCACTATTGCAAAGGCATTGGTTTTCATTGTGTGCCATTAAGAGTTAATTTTGTTCAATTCTAAATACAAGTTTGCTGGGATCAGCTTTAATTAAGTTTAGTGATAAAACCTTCCCATTGTCTAATCAGACTGCTAGTGATAAGGTGGACTGCATTGTTTTATTGTGTGTAAAATGTTATCTGCTGAAGTAATGTTGTGGCCTGTCAAAGGGCGTTGTCTCTATCTAAATGTATCAAATGTGTGATTGGGGATTTTATGCCTCCCCCTGAGAGTGTCCTTTTTGCATGTAACCTCAATAAAAAAGCAGGCTGTGTGTTCCAGCACATCAGACCCTTTCTGACCCTCTAACTTGCAGCTTTGACTCATGTTTGTAGGGGACAGCTCTAATCACTACAGGGATTGCTATGCTCTATATACTCCCTTAGCTACTGAGCTCTTGTAAGAGCTCTTGTTCCTGATCCTGCTTCGCTGTACAGAAGGAAGAGGTTCACCTACTGGAGCCTGGTCGTAGGTCCAGGGCGCAGAGCAGATGGCGAGATACCAGCCCAGCAGCGCTGGTTCGTAGAGTCTGCATTACGTATGGTGGCTACGCAGTAGTCTATGGTGTCTACGGTGCTGATGATCCTTTGGTGAGAGCTAGGAGCATCCTTTTCTATGGTCCAACTTCCAGCCAGCCTGGAGGCAACCGTAACAAGCATCTCACTGGATGGCGGGGTGCCAAGCCGTGTCTGGGGAAGAGGTGCTGCAGCTATTCCTGTTGGAACATTGCTTTGACAAGTTATCAGCAGGAGTTAGAGAGTGGGTTAGGGACCGTAAACCCTCCACCCTGCATGAAGCGGCTCGCCTGGCAGATGAGTATACAGATGCCCACAAACTGGACACTGCTACCACTAAGCCCCCTACTAGAGTGGAGTACAGACCCCCGGTCACCCCAGCAGCTGCCAGTTGCCAACCCCCGGCGCACCGCTATACCACACAGCCTCTGGCCACGGACTACCCTCAGACAGCCCGGTTCACCTCACGGGATTACTCACAGCCTATTCGGTGCTTTGGATGTAAGCAACTAGGGCACAAAAGATCAGAGTGTCCCCTAAACACGGCAAACCAAGCACAGTCCTGGAGGAGACCCGCCGGCGGAATCCCACGTAACCCTCAGCCTGCTGCCCACTGTGTAGAGGAACAAGAATGCTGGGGCATCCTACATGAAGCAGACCCCGTGCAAGCTGTCCACCGGGATAACCGGCAACAGCACCGGCAACTGGTTAAAGTGAATGGGAAGAAGGTCAGTGGTCTACGGGATACTGGTGCTACCATGACCTTGCTCCAAAAGAACTTGGTGTCCAAGAACCAGCACACCGGAGACACTGTGGCTGTGAGGGTGGCAGGGGGCACTGTGTTCCGCCTACCTGTTGCCCGGGTACATTTGGATTGGGGAGTGGGCGCTAGACATGTGAATGTGGGGGTCATGAAGGATTTACCAGCTGATGTTCTCCTTGGAAATGACTTGGCCCCCCCTTGTTTCGGCCTACGCTCCCATGGGTCCCGCTGATGTTAACCCTGTGACTACCCGTGCCCAGACCCATGCCACCGAGACCGACCCACCTGCTGCTGAGACCCAGGTAAGACTCTCTCCCCTGACTTGTACCCTAGATCAGACCCCCTTAAGCTGGGATACCCCAGAGACGTACGGGAGGGAAACCCAGGAGGATCCGACCCTTCAGAAATACAGGGCTAGGGCAGATGCTGGAGAAGAGGGGGTAGATGGGGAACGTTATGAGTGGGTGGGGGATCGGCTATATAGAATCCCCAAACCTGCCCAGAAAAGTACTGCCCCTCCACAGAATCGGCAGCTGGTGGTGCCTGCGAAATACCGGCAAGAGATTCTGCGGATTGGGCACGATGTACCATTAGCTGGACATCTAGGGTCCCGCCGCACTGCTCATAGGATCACCCAGAATTTCTTCTGGCCCAATTTTAACCGAGATGTGCGGGTATATTGTAGTACCTGTGACACCTGTCAACGGGTGGGTAAGTGGGGGGATCACCCAAAAGCTAGGCTTATGTCTATGCCTGTCATTGGGGAACCCTTTTCCCACATAGCCATTGACATTGTGGGTCCACTGGCCAGGGCTAGTCCATCAGGTAAGAAGTATATTCTCACTGTGGTGGACTATGCCACTCGTTACCCAGA
This sequence comes from Bombina bombina, assembly GCF_027579735.1. NCBI lineage: Eukaryota > Metazoa > Chordata > Amphibia > Anura > Bombinatoridae > Bombina > Bombina bombina. Next base: position 1,240,904,984 of record NC_069502.1, read on the forward strand.
GGCAGTAGCACTGTCGAATATAGAGGCAGAGACAGTCGCTGATGCCCTAGTTAAGGTTTTTACTAGGGTCGGGTTCCCTAAGGAGATTCTCTCTGATCAGGGGACCCAGTTTACCGCTGTGCTCACCCAGCAGCTGTGGAAGGTGTGCAGCATTAAACCGTTGCTCAGTTCACCTTATCACCCACAGACTAACGGTCTCTGCGAGCGCTTTAATGGCACCCTCAAGCAGATGCTGAGGACCTTCACGGACACTTGCAGAGACTGGGAACGATTCCTGCCTCATCTGCTATTTGCGTACAGAGAGGTGCCCCAGGAATCTACTGGGTTCTCTCCCTTTGAGTTACTCTATGGGAGAAGGGTCCGCGGCCCCCTGGATCTCATTAGAGGACACTGGGAGGGAGAGATAGAGCAGGAGGGAACCCCCATCGTGCCATAAGTTCTGGAACTCCGGGACCGCATGGAGAAACTGTCTCTGATGGTAAGAGAGAATCTCCAGGTGGCCCAGGGGAGACAGAAGGGGTGGTATGATCAGGGTGCCCGGCAGCGGGTCTTCCAGGTTGGACAGAAGGTTTTGGTGCTCAAGCCTGTGAAGACCAACAAGATGCAAGCATCTTGGCAGGGCCCGTATAAGGTGTTATCTCAGGTGTGTGATACTACCTATATTATAGCCAGCTGTGCAGATGAGAGGATCCAGCGATCCTTTCATGTGAACATGCTGAAGGAGTATCAGGAGAGGCCAGAGGATGTAGCTGCAGTATGTGCCCCTGCTGCAGATGACCCAGAGAATTTACCCCTACCCGACTTATTAGAGAAGGATCCCCAGACTGACCTCACTAGTCTTGTGCAGCTAGGGGACCGGTTAAACCCTACCGAGAGGGTACAGGCAAGACAGCTCCTGTGGGAGAAGCAGGCGACGTTCTCCCAAGAGCCCGGCTACACTACTCTAGCTGTACATAAGGTAGAGACCCCTGGACAGAATCCCCTGCGACAGCCTCCCTACCGTATACCCGAAGCAGTCCGAGAAGGAATGCGGAAGGAGATACAGGAGATGGCTCGGATGGGAGTGATCGAGCACTCCGATAGTCCTTGGGCTTCACCTGTAGTCCTGGTACCTAAGAAAGATGGAACCACCCGGTTCTGTGTGGACTACAGGCGGCTCAACGAGAGGACCACCACTGACGCTTACCCGATGCCCCGGGTAGACAAATTATTAGACCGTATTGCTAGGGGACGCTATCTGACAACCATAGACTTGTGTAAAGGCTATTGGCAGATTCCCCTGGCCGAGGATGCTATCCCCAAGTCGGCATTCGTCACCCCATTCGGCCTGTACCAGTTTAAGGTCATGCCCTTTGGAATGAAGAATGCTCCTGCTACCTTCCAGCGTATGGTGGATAGACTCCTCGATGGCTTCCAGGAATTTGCTTGTGCATACCTGGACGACATTGCGGTTTACAGTGAGTCCTGGGAAGAACACCTTACCCATGTAGGGGTGGTTCTGGACAAGATTCGGGCCGCTGGCCTGACCTTGAAACCAGACAAGTGCCATCTAGGTATGGCTGAACTACAGTACTTGGGTCACCGAGTGGGGTGTGGGAGACAGAGACCGGAGCCAGCCAAGGTAGAGGCTGTGGCTAACTGGCCCACACCTATCACTAAGACCCAAGTGCTAGCCTTCCTGGGGACGGCCGGGTATTACCGACATTTTGTCCCAGACTACAGTACTATCGCCAAGCCCCTGACTGACCTGACTAAAAAGAACCTCCCCAAACAGGTCCTGTGGTCTCCAGCTTGTGAAGCCGCGTTTCAGGCACTGAAGCAGGCCCTTGTGAATGCCCCTGTCTTGGCTGCCCCAGTACCTAACAAACGTTTTCTCATTCATACAGATGCTTCCATGTATGGACTGGGGGCTGTACTGAGTCAAGTCGGGGAGGATGGAGGAGAGCACCCTGTCGCATACCTAAGCAGAAAGTTGTTACCTCGGGAAGTGAGTTATGCAGCAGTAGAGAAGGAATGTTTAGCCCTGGTCTGGGCACTGAAGAAGTTGAACCCTTATCTATATGGACAGGAATTTTCCCTCATAACGGACCACAATCCCTTAGTCTGGCTTAACCGGGTCGCAGGAGACAATGGTAGATTGCTGAGGTGGAGTTTAGCCCTCCAGCCCTATAACTTCACCATCAGCTACCGGCCCGGTAAGCTAAACGGGAATGCAGATGGATTGTCCCGGCAAACTGACATGCCTACCACCTCCTAGTCCAGTCATCCCCAAGTTGACCCGCAAAAGGGTCAAGCCGGGTCTGCCGGAGTGTTCCACAAGGGGGGAGCTATGTGACAGACCCTTCGGTCAGGACTGAAAGCGTTAACTTTATTTTCTAAATACAAGTTTGCTGGCATCAGCTATAATTAAGTTAGTGATAAGCATTCCATTGTTTAATCCCTCTCAGAGAGCAGACGCCTAAGTGATAAGGAAAGCCAAGAGTGTCTTGTGTTTAAAGTGATAAGTAATGTAATTCTATTGTATCATGTCAAAGGGCGTCTTCCCCTTTTATCTAATGTAGAACAGTCTTTCAACCCCCCATCTGGGGTCAAACCTGTATAAATACTAGGCATCTAGCCTTTAATAAAGGACATTCTGTTTTAAACCTGAAATGTAAAGCCTGGTCTCATGTTGAGGGGGAAACTGATTGGGGTTGTGAATTGCTGATTCCCTATGCAGGACATTGTTCATCTGGTATTAACCCTTGGTATCTGGTTGGTACCGTAACAAGCTAATAACCTAATGATTATACTTGTGCGCTATACCTGACATGAGCTAATAACCAAATGCTTATACTTGTGCGCTTTACCTGACATGAGCTAATAACCTAATGCTTATACTTGTGCGCTATACCTGACATGAGCTAATAACCTAATGATTATACTTGTGCTCTATACCTGACATGAGCTAATAACCTAATGATTATACTTGTGCTCTATACCTGACATGAGCTAATAACCTAATGATTATACTTGTGCGCTATAACTGACATGAGCTAATAACCTAATGCTTATACTTGTGCTCTATACCTGACATGAGCTAATAACCTAATGCTTATACTTCTGCGCTATACCTGACATGAGCTAATAACCTAATGCTTATACTTCTGCGCTATACCTGACATGAGCTAATAACCTAATGTTTATACTTGTGCGCTATACCTGACATGAGCTAATAACCTAATGTTTATACTTGTGCTCTATACCTGACATGAGCTAATAACCTAATGATTATACTTGTGCTCTATACCTGACATGAGCTAATAACCTAATGCTTATACTTGTGTGCTATACCTGACATGAGCTAATAACCTAATGCTTATACTTGTGTGCTATACCTGACATGAGCTAATAACCTAAACTAATGCTTATACTTGTGCGCTATACCTGACATGAGCTAATAACCTAATGCTTATACTTGTGCGCTATACCTGACATGAGCTAATAACCTAATGCTTATACTTGTGCGCTAATCTCACCGTGTGTAACCAAGTGCGCTATACCTGACATGAGCTAACAACCTAATGATTATACTTGTGCGCTATACCTGACATGAGCTAATAATTGTGCGCAATACCTGACATGAGGTAATAACCTAATGCTTATACTTGTGCGCTATACCTGACATTAGCTAATAACCTAATGCTTATACTTGTGCGCTATACCTGACATGAGCTAATAACCTAATGCTTATACTTGTGCGCTATACCTGACATGAGCTAATAACCTAATGATTATACTTGTGCGCTATACCTGACATGAGCTAATAACCTAATGATTATACTTGTGCGCTATACCTGACATTAGCTAATAACCTAATGCTTATACTTGTGCGCTAATCTCTCCGTGTGTAACCAAGTGCGCTATACCTGACATGAGCTAATAACCTAATGATTATACTTGTGCGCTATACCTGACATGAGCTAATAACCTAATGCTTATACTTGTGCGCTATACCTGACATGAGCTAATAACCTAATGCTTATACTTGTGCGCTATACCTGACATGAGCTAACCTAATGATTATACTTGTGCGCTATACCTGACATGAGCTAATAACCTAATGATTATACTTGTGCGCTATACCTGACATGAGCTAATAACCTAATGCTTATACTTGTGCTCTATACCTGACATGAGCTAATAACCTAATGCTTATACTTGTGCGCTATACCTGACATGAGCTAATAACCTAATGCTTATACTTGTGTGCTATACCTGACATGAGCTAATAACCTAATGCTTATACTTGTGTGCTATACCTGACATGAGCTATTAACCTAATGCTTATACTTGTGTGCTATACCTGACATGAGCTAATAACCTAATGCTTATACTTGTGCGCTAATCTCACCGTGCGTAACCAAGTGCGCTATACCTGACATGAGCTAATAACCTAATGCTTATACTTGTGCGCTATACCTGACATGAGCTAATAACCTAATGCTTTACTTGTGCGCTATACCTGACATGAGCTAATAACCTAATGCTTATACTTGTGCTCTATACCTGACATGAGCTAATAACCTAATGCTTATACTTGTGCTCTATACCTGACATGAGCTAATAACCTAATGCTTATACTTGTGCGCTATACCTGACATGAGCTAATAACCTAATGCTTATACTTGTGCGCTATACCTGACATGAGCTAATAACCTAATGCTTATACTTGTGCGCTATACCTGACATGAGCTAATAACCTAATGCTTATACTTGTGCGCTATACGTGACATGAGCTAATAACCTAATACTTATACTTGTGTGCTAAACTCACCGTGTGTAACCAAGTGCGCTATACCTGACATGAGCTAATAACATAATGATTATACTTGTGCTCTATACCTGACATGAGCTAATAACCTAATGATTATACTTGTGCGCTATACCTGACATGAGCTAATAACCTAATGCTTATACTTGTGCGCTAATCTCACCGTGTGTAACCAAGTGCTCTATACCTGACATGAGCTAATAACCTAATGATTATACTTGTGCGCTAATCTCACCGTGTGTAACCAAGTGCGCTATACCTGACATGAGCTAATAACCTAATGCTTATACTTGTGCGCTATACCTGACATGAGCTAATAACCTAATGCTTATACTTGTGCGGTATACCTGACATGAGCTAATAACCTAATGCTTATACTTGTGCGCTAATCTCACCGTGTGTAACCAAGTGCGCTATACATGACATGAGCTAATAACCTAATGCTTATACTTGTGCTCTATACCTGACATGAGCTAATAACCTAATGCTTATACTTGTGCGCTAATCTCACCGTGTGTAACCAAGTGCGCTATACCTGACATGAGCTAATAACCTAATGCTTATACTTGTGCGTTAATCTCACCGTGTGTAACCAAGTGCGCTATACCTGACATGAGCTAATAACCTAATGCTTATACTTGTGCTCTATACCTGACATGAGCTAGTAACATAATGATTATACTTGTGCTCTATACCTGACATGAGCTAATAACATAATGATTATACTTGTGCTCTATACCTGACATGAGTTAATAACCTAATGCTTATACTTGTGCTCTATACCTGACATGAGCTAATAACCTAATGATTACACTTGTGCGCTATACCTGACATGAGCTAATAACCTAATGCTTATACTTGTGTGCTATACCTGACATGAGCTAATAACATAATGATTATACTTGTGCTCTATACCTGACATGAGCTAATAACATAATGATTATACTTGTGCTCTATACCTGACATGAGTTAATAACCTAATGCTTATACTTGTGCGCTATACCTGACATGAGCTAATAACCTAATGCTTATACTTGTGTGCTATACCTGACATGAGCTAATAACATAATGATTATACTTGTGCGCTATACCTGACATAAGCTAATAACCTAATGCTTATACTTGTGCGCTATACCTGACATGAGCTAATAACCTAATGATTATACTTGTGCGCTATACCTGACATGAGCTAATAACCTAATGCTTATACTTGTGCGCTATACCTGACATGAGCTAATAACCTAATGCTTATACTTGTGCTCTATACCTGACATGAGCTAATAACCTAATGATTATACTTGTGCGCTATACCTGACATGAGCTAATAACCTAATGCTTATACTTGTGCGCTATACCTGACATGAGCTAATAACCTAATGCTTATACTTGGGCGCTAATCTCACCGTGTATAACCAAGTGCGCTATACCTGACATGAGCTAATAACCTAACGCTTATACTTGTGCGCTATACCTGACATGAGCTAATAACCTAACGCTTATACTTGTGCGCTATACCTGACATGAGCTAATAACCTAACGCTTATACTTGTGCGCTATACCTGACATGAGCTAATAACCTAACGCTTATACTTGTGCGCTATACCTGACATGAGCTAATAACCTAACGCTTATACTTGTGCGCTATACCTGACATGAGCTAATAACCTAATGCTTATACTTGTGCGCTATACCTGACAGCGCTAATCGGCTGTACCCTTACAACTTTTTTTAATAACATTTATATGAGTGTAACTTTATTTTTGAATATATTTAGTGCACTTTCTATCCCCTGAGCCGTTATGCAAGGTCTTGAGTTGTGCTGATAATTTATTTTGAGGTAAAATGTGATTGCACTAAAGCGCGTTTACTTTCAACTTGTAATATGATCTTATTATCATTATACTGCGCCAGAACTAAACTTAACACTCCACTCACAATCAAACCCATTAGTTATTTGCTGGTTGCAGTTTGTAATGTGAGGTTATTTCCTATTATTTTTTACAGCTTCTATCCTGAAGTGATTTGTCATTAAGAAAATTCCAATTTGTGCTTTGTAAGTACTTTATCAATGTATTGTGTCTCTGTATAGCGCTGTGTATGTATTGTGTCTCTGTATAGCGCTGTGTATGTATTGTGTCTCTGTATAGCGCTGTGTATGTATTGTGTCTCTGTATAGTGCTGTGTATGTATTGTGTCTCTGTATAGTGCTGTGTATGTATTGTGTCTCTGTATAGTGCTGTGTATGTATTGTGTCTCTGTATAGTGCTGTGTACGTATTGTGTCTCTGTATAGCGCTGTGTATGTATTGTGTCTCTGTATAGCGCTGTGTATGTATTGTGTCTCTGTATAGCGCTGTGTATGTATTGTGTCTCTGTATAGCGCTGTGTATGTATTGTGTCTCTGTATAGCGCTGTGTATGTATTGTGTCTCTGTATAGCGCTGTGTATGTATTGTGTCTCTGTATAGCGCTGTGTATGTATTGTGTCTCTGTATAGTACTGTGTATGTATTGTGTCTCTGTATAGTGCTGTGTATGTATTGTGTCTCTGTATAGTGCTGTGTATGTATTGTGTCTCTGTATAGTGCTGTGTATGTATTGTGTCTCTGTATAGTGCTGTGTATGTATTGTGTCTCTGTATAGTGCTGTGTATGTATTGTGTCTCTGTATAGTGCTGCAGTGTATGTATTGTGCCTCTGTATAGTGCTGTGTATGTATTGTGTCTCTGTATAGCGCTGTGTATGTATTGTGTCTCTGTATAGTACTGTGTATGTATTGTGTCTCTGTATAGCGCTGTGTATGTATTGTGTCTCTGTATAGCGCTGTGTATGTATTGTGTCTCTGTATAGTGCTGTGTATGTATTGTGTCTCTGTATAGCGCTGTGTATGTATTGTGTCTCTGTATAGCGCTGTGTATGTATTGTGTCTCTGTATAGCGCTGTGTATGTATTGTGTCTCTGTATAGCGCTGTGTATGTATTGTGTCTCTGTATAGTACTGTGTATGTATTGTGTCTCTGTATAGTGCTGTGTATGTATTGTGTCTCTGTATAGTGCTGTGTATGTATTGTGTCTCTGTATAGCGCTGTGTATGTATTGTGTCTCTGTATAGTGCTGTGTACGTATTGTGTCTCTGTATAGTGCTGTGTATGTATTGTGTCTCTGTATAGTGCTGTGTATGTATTGTGTCTCTGTATAGTACTGTGTATGTATTGTGTCTCTGTATAGTACTGTGTATGTATTGTGTCTCTGTATAGCGCTGTGTATGTATTGTGTCTCTGTATAGTGCTGCAGTGTATGTATTGTGCCTCTGTATAGTGCTGTGTATGTATTGTGTCTCTGTATAGTGCTGTGTATGTATTGTGTCTCTGTATAGTACTGTGTATGTATTGTGTCTCTGTATAGTACTGTGTATGTATTGTGTCTCTGTATAGCGCTGTGTATGTATTGTGTCTCTGTATAGCGCTGTGTATGTATTGTGCCTCTGTATAGTACTGTGTATGTATTGTGTCTCTGTATAGAGCTGTGTATGTATTGTGTCTCTGTATAGTACTGTGTATGTATTGTGTCTCTGTATAGTGCTGTGTATGTATTGTGTCTCTGTATAGCGCTGTGTATGTATTGTGTCTCTGTATAGTACTGTGTACGTATTGTGTCTCTGTATAGTGCTGTGTATGTATTGTGTCTCTGTATAGTGCTGTGTATGTATTGTGTCTCTGTATAGTGCTGTGTATGTATTGTGTCTCTGTATAGTGCTGTGTATGTATTGTGCCTCTGTATAGTACTGTGTATGTATTGTGTCTCTGTATAGTACTGTGTATGTATTGTGTCTCTGTATAGTGCTGTGTATGTATTGTGCCTCTGTATAGTGCTGTGTATGTATTGTGCCTCTGTATAGCGCTGTGTATGTATTGTGTCTCTGTATAGTACTGTGTATGTATTGTGTCTCTGTATAGTGCTGTGTATGTATTGTGTCTCTGTATAGTACTGTGTATGTATTGTGTCTCTGTATAGTGCTGTGTATGTATTGTGCCTCTGTATAGCGCTGTGTATGTATTGTGTCTCTGTATAGTGCTGTGTATGTATTGTGTCTCTGTATAGTGCTGTGTATGTATTGTGTCTCTGTATAGTACTGTGTATGTATTGTGTCTCTGTATAGTGCTGTGTATGTATTGTGCCTGTGTATAGTGCTGTGTATGTATTGTGTCTCTGTATAGTGCTGTGTATGTATTGTGTCTCTGTATAGTACTGTGTATGTATTGTGTCTCTGTATAGTGCTGTGTATGTATTGTGTCTCTGTATAGTGCTGTGTATGTATTGTGTCTCTGTATAGTGCTGTGTATGTATTGTGTCTCTGTATAGTGCTGTGTATGTATTGTGTCTCTGTATAGTGCTGTGTATGTATTGTGTCTCTGTATAGTACTGTGTATGTATTGTGTCTCTGTATAGCGCTGTGTATGTATTGTGTCTCTGTATAGTGCTGTGTATGTATTGTGTCTCTGTATAGTACTGTGTATGTATTGTGTCTCTGTATAGTGCTGTGTATGTATTGTGTCTCTGTATAGTGCTGCAGTGTATGTATTGTGCCTCTGTATAGTGCTGTGTATGTATTGTGTCTCTGTATAGTGCTGTGTATGTATTGTGTCTCTGTATAGTGCTGTGTATGTATTGTGTCTCTGTATAGTGCTGTGTATGTATTGTGTCTCTGTATAGTGCTGTGTATGTATTGTGTCTCTGTATAGTGCTGTGTATGTATTGTGTCTCTGTATAGTACTGTGTATGTATTGTGTCTCTGTATAGTGCTGCAGTGTATGTATTGTGTCTCTGTATAGTACTGTGTATGTATTGTGTCTCTGTATAGTGCTGCAGTGTATGTATTGTGTCTCTGTATAGTGCTGTGTATGTATTGTGTCTCTGTATAGTACTGTGTATGTATTGTGCCTCTGTATAGTGCTGTGTATGTATTGTGTCTCTGTATAGTGCTGTGTATGTATTGTGTCTCTGTATAGTACTGTGTATGTATTGTGTCTCTGTATAGTGCTGTGTATGTATTGTGTCTCTGTATAGTGCTGTGTATGTATTGTGTCTCTGTATAGTGCTGTGTATGTATTGTGTCTCTGTATAGTGCTGTGTACGTATTGTGTCTCTGTATTGTGCTGCTGTGTATGTATTGTGTCTCTGTATAGTGCTGTGTATGTATTGTGTCTCTGTATTGTGCTGTGTATGTATTGTGTCTCTGTATAGTGCTGTGTACGTATTGTGTCTCTGTATAGTGCTGCTGTGTATGTATTGTGTATCTGTATAGTGCTGTGTATGTATTGTGTCTCTGTATAGTACTGTGTATGTATTGTGTCTCTGTATAGTGCTGTGTATGTATTGTGCCTGTGTATAGTGCTGTGTATGTATTGTGTCTCTGTATAGTGCTGTGTACGTATTGTGTCTCTGTATAGTGCTGTGTATGTATTGTGTCTCTGTATAGCGCTGTGTATGTATTGTGCCTCTGTATTGTTAGTATATACTAGGTTTACAATACTATTTATTATTATATCAGCAGTCACCTCCAGTAAAATGTTGGAGAGCTTATCTTAGCAGTTGCCAATCAATTATAAATGTATTTACGTAACAATATCTCTATTATGCCTCCAATAAAAATGTCAGTCCTATAATTATGAATATTAATAATTAATATTAAATCCTTAGTTCTTGATTAGTTATCTTTATAGACACCTTGAATTATATTTATGTAAAAACTAGATTATTAATCAATTATATACGCTTATTCTGTTACAATTATTCTACACAAAGAAGATCATAAAATGCACCTCTAAAAATGAACCTTACACAATGGGGGGTAGTTATCAAGCCGTCAACCTCAAATACGCTGGAATTCCGCAGCGTATTTGTGGCGAGGCTGATTCGCCTTAGTTATCAAAGGCTCAAGACCGGCAAAAGTAGAATTTTGTGACGTAAACTTCGATCCGCCAGACTCAGTCCGACACAGATCGATTCTTACGTCACTCCAGATGTTCCGCACACAAGTGCGGCACAATCTCACTACTTTTGCTAGTTATCAAATGACTAGCAGGTACGCTCGCCACTTTTACGGCCCAGCGTACCTGGTTTTCAAACCACCACCCCTGGAGGCGGCGGATCCCATAGGAATCAATGGGAGTCTCACCATAGCGATAGTACAAGTTCGCTGCTGCCAGACATTCCATTGATTTCTATGGGAGCTGTCTGCACCTAACACCCTAACATGTACCCCGAGTCTAAACACCACTAATCTGCCCCCCCTACACCGCCGCAACTAAATAAAGTTATTACCCCCTAAACCGCCGCTCCCGGAGCCCACCGCAAGCTACTCTATACATATTAACCCCTAAACCGCCGCTCCCGGAGCCCACCGCAACTATAATAAATGTCTTAACCCCTAAACCGCCGCTCCCTGAACCCGCCGCAACCTATATTAAATGTATTAACCCCTATCCTGCCCCCCCTACACCGTCGCCACCTATAATAAATTTATTAACCCCTAATCTGCCCCCCCTACACCGTCGCCACCTATAATAAATGTATTAACCCCTAATCTGCCCCCCCTACACCGTCGCCACCTATAATAAATTAACCCCTATCCTGCCCCCCACTACGCCGCCGCCACTGTAATTAAATTATTAACCCCTAAACCTAAGTCTAACAGTAACCCTAACGCCCCCCTAACTTAAATATTAATTAAATAAATCTAAATAATATTTCTATTATTAACTAAATTAATCCTATTTAAAACTAAATACTTACCTTTAAAATAAACCCTAATATAGCTACAATATAAATAATAATTATATTCTAGCTATCTTAGGATTTATTTTTATTTTACAGGCAACTTTCAATTTATTTTAACTAGGTACAATAGCTATTAAATAGTTATTAACTATTTAATAGCTTACCTAACTAAAATAAACTGAAATTTACCTGTAAAATAAATCCTAACCTAAGTTATAATTACACCTAACACTACACTATACTTTAATAAATTATTCCTATTTAAAACTAAATACTTACCTGTAAAATAAACCCTAATATAGCTACAATATAAATAATAATTATATTGTAGCTATCTTAGGATTTATATTTATTTTACAGGTAACTTTGTATTTATTTTAGCTAGTTAGAATAGTTATTAAATAGTTATTAACTATTTAATAACTACCTAGCTAAAAGAAATACAAAATTACCTGTAAAATAAATCCTAACCTAAGTTACAATTAAACCTAATACTACACTATCATTAAATAAACTACCTACAAATAACTACAATTAAATACAATTACATAAACTAACTAAAGTACAAAAAATAAAAAAATAAGTTACAAACATTTTAAAAATATTACAACAATTTTAAGCTACTTACACCTAATCTAAGCCCCCTAATAAAATAACAAACACCCCCAAAATAAAAAAAATGCCCTACCCTATTCTAAATTAAATAAAGTTCAAAGCTCTTTTACCTTACCAGCCCTTAAAAGGGCCATTTGTGGGGGCATGCCCCAAAAAGTTCAGCTCTTTTGCCTGTAAAAGAAAAATACAACCCCCCCAACATTAAAACCCACCACCCACATACCCCTAATCTAACCCAAACCCCCCCTTACAAAAACCTAATACTAATCCCCTGAAGATCATCCTACCTTGAGTCGTCTTCACTCAGCCGAGCAGGGATGGAACCGAAGTGGACATCCGGAGCGGAAGAAGTTAATCCTCCAAGCGGCGCTGAAGAAATCTTCCATCCGATGAAGTCATCATCCAGGCGGAGCTGAAGAAGTCTTCGATCCGGGCGATGTCATCTTCCAAGAGGCGCTGAAGAGGTCTTCTATCCGGGCGATGTCATCTTCCAAGCCGGGTCTTGAATCTTCCTCCCGCCAACGCGGAACCTCCTTCTTCACCGACGGACTACGACGAATGAAGGCTCCTTTAAGGGACATCATCCAAGATGGCATCCCCTCAATTCCGATTGGCTGATAGGATTTTATCAGCCAATCGGAATTAAGGTAGGAAAAATCTGATTGGCTGATGGAATCAGCCAATCAGATTGAGCTCGCATTCTATTGGCTGATCGGAACAGCCAATAGAATGCGAGCTCAATCTGATTGGCTGATTCCATCAGCCAATCAGATTTTTCCTATCTTAATTCCGATTGGCTGATAGAATCCTATTAGCCAATCGGAATTGAGGGGACGCCATCTTGGATGACGTCCCTTAAAGGAGCCTTCATTCGTCGTAGTCCGTCACTGAAGAAGGAGGTTCCGTGTCGGCGGGAGGAAGATTCAAGACCCGGCTTGGAAGATGACATCACCCGGATAGAAGACCTCTTCAGCGCCTCTTGGAAGATGACATCGCCCGGATCAAAGACTTCTTCAGCGCCGCCTGGATGATGACTTCATCGGATGGAAGATTTCTTCAGCGCCGCTTGGAGGATTAACTTCTTCCGCTACGGATGTCCACTTCGGTTCCATCCCTGCTCGGCTGAGTGAAGACGACTCAAGGTAGGATGATCTTCGGGGGATTAGTATTAGGTTTTTGTAAGGGGGGTTTGGGTTAGATTAGGGGTATGTGGGTGGTGGGTTTTAATGTTGGGGGGGTTGTATTTTTCTTTTACAGGCAAAAGAGCTGAACTTTTTGGGGCATGCCCCCACAAATGGCCCTTTTAAGGGCTGGTAAGGTAAAAGAGCTTTGAACTTTATTTAATTTAGAATAGGGTAGGGCATTTTTTTATTTTGGGGGGGGGGGGTTATTTTATTAGGGGGCTTAGATTAGGTGTAAGTAGCTTAAAATTGTTGTAATATTTTTAAAATGTTTGTAACTTATTTTTTTATTTTTTGTACTTTAGTTAGTTTATGTAATTGTATTGAATTGTAGTTATTTGTAGGTAGTTTATTTAATTAATTTAATGATAGTGTAGTATTAGGTTTAATTGTAACTTAGGTTAGGATTTATTTTACAGGTAATTTTGTATTTCTTTTAGCTAGGTAGTTATTAAATAGTTAATAACTATTTAATAACTATTCTAACTAGCTAAAATAAATACAAAGTTACCTGTAAAATAAATATAAATCCTAAGATAGCTACAATATAATTATTATTTATATTGTAGCTATATTAGGGTTTATTTTACAGGTAAGTATTTAGTTTTAAATAGGAATAATTTATTAAAGTATAGTGTAGTGTTAGGTGTAATTATAACTTAGGTTAGGATTTATTTTACAGGTAAATTTCAGTTTATTTTAGTTAGGTAAGCTATTAAATAGTTAATAACTATTTAATAGCTATTGTACCTAGTTAAAATAAATTGAAAGTTGCCTGTAAAATAAAAATAAATCCTAAGATAGCTAGAATATAATTATTATTTATATTGTAGCTATATTAGAGTTTATTTTAAAGGTAAGTATTTAGTTTTAAATAGGATTAATTTAGTTAATAATAGAAATATTATTTAGATTTATTTAATTAATATTTAAGTTAGGGGGGCGTTAGGGTTAGGGTTAGACTTAGGTTTAGGGGTTAATAATTTTATTACAGTGGCGGCGGTGTAGTGGGGGGCAGGATAGGGGTTAATAAATTTATTATAGGTGAAGACGGTGTAGGGGGGGCAGGATAGGGGTTAATAGGTTTAATATAGGTTGCGGCGGGTTCAGGGAGCGGCGGTTTTGGGGTTAAACTATTTATTTAGTTGCGGTGAGGTGCGGGATCAGCAGGATAGGGGTTAATAACTTTATTATAGAGGGCGACGGTGTAGGGGGGTTACTAGGTATAATGTAGGTGGCAGCGGTGTCCGGGAGCGGCGGTTTAGGGGTTAATACATTTATCAGAGTTGCGGCAGGGTCTAGGAGCAGTGGTTTAGGGGTTAGTAACTTTATTGAGTTGCGGGAGGCTCCGGGGGCGCCGGTATAGGGATAGAACAGTGTAGTTTAGTGTGAGTGCTTAGTGATAGGCTAGCAATAAAGCTGGGAAAAAGCCGAAGAGCAGCGAGATCGGATGAGTGATAACTCTCACAGTCCGCTGCTCATCGCCCCGCGGCTTTTTGACAGCTTTATTTGATAACTTAGGCGAACGTATTCAAGGTCCGCGGCGGCGAAGGTAGGCGAGCTTAGGCGGGCGTATTGGGCTGGCGAAGGCAGAAAAGTAGACGGCTTGATAACTACCCCCAAAGAGTCACTTGCTAAAATATAACAATGAAAATACCAGAATATGAACCGCTAATTTAACAGTGATTAGTTAAACAATATAACAAGATACTTCACACAAATCTTACTAAATCTCAGTAAATTTGAGCTAACTTTCAGGAATGTATAATTAAACTATTTAGCCCACAAACGGTTTTATATAACTTCAATTTAAACCCCAGGAATTGTATATATTATTAATGCAACAGCCAATGTATATGCCAATATGTCTGGCCTGGAATAACCTCTTATTCAGCCACAATAAGACAAATTCTAATATATATGTATATAGCAATAACTGTAATTAACTTATGATATTAAAATACACAAATTATTTCGAACATTAATATTTAATACCAATATACTTTGAACCCTTGGTCTAATTAATATTAAATATAAGGATAAATCTCCTTTTAAATCACACTACGATATAACTATAGTTTTAGAATACCATGATTTAAAACATAAAAAATATAGAGCAGCTGTATACATCACTACATAAACCAATTTGTAAGTTTCAGCTTTTTCAGATTAATCCAGTTCACCGTTGTTACGGTACCAACAGGATACCAAGGTTAATACCAGATGAACAATGTCCTGCATAGGGAATCAGCAATTCACAACCCAGCCAGTTTTCAGGTTTAAAACAGAATGACATTTATTAAAGGCTAGATGCCTAGTATTTATACAGGTTTGACACCCCCCCCCCAGATGGGGGTTGAAAGACTGTTGTACATTACATGGAGGGAACAAGCCCTTTGACATGATACAATAGAATTATATTACTTAAACACTTCAACCACAAGACACTCTTGGCCCTTCTTATCACTTAGGCGTTTTCTCTCTGGAGGTGATCAAACAATAGAATGCTTAGCACTAATTAGATTATAGCTGGAGCCAGCAACTCTGTCTTTAGAAATTAGTTTCTTAGCTAAACACAATTAACTCCTTCAGTCCTGACAGAAGGGTCTGTCACATATCTCCCCCGTTGTGGAACACTCCGGCAGACCCGGCTTGACCCTTTGGCGGGTCAACCTGGGGATGACCGGACTAGGAGGTGGTAGGCATGTCAGTTTGCCAGGACAATCCATCTGTATTCCTGTCCATACAAAGAAGGGTTCAACTTCCTCAGTGCCCAGACTAGGGCTAAACAGTCCTTCAAAATCCCATCAGCTTCTTTACGAGTTTTCTGTACCTGCTCTTTATAGGTATCCACAATCCCTTCATACTGACATAGGGTGCCCTTGAGTTGCTGCACCTCACTATGAGCCAGCGTCAGCTTCTCCTCAAGTGTCGCTAAGTTTGTCTTTAAGGTTTCATGTCCCACTCTCAAGCTGGTGTTTTCTGCAGTCTGTCGGTGCAGCTTGTCTAGCAGAGATTCACGTTCTAAACGTGCTTTTTCCTCTGCGCTCCTCTTCTCCTTCATCAGCGCATTGTAACGGGACCTCCACATATCAATAGCGGATAGAGATTTACTGAGCTCAGCGTCCTGGGGCTTAGCAGCAGGTGGGTCAGTCTCTGCTGCACGGATCTGGGCACGGGTAGTCACAGAGTTAACATCAGCGGGACCCATAGGAGCGTAGGCAGAAACAAGGGGGGCCAAGTCATTTCCAAGAAGAACATCAGCAGGTAAGTCCTTCTTGACCCCCACATTCACAGGTCTAGCGCCCACTCCCCAATCCAAATGTACCCTGGCAACAGGTAGGCTGAACACATCGCCCCTTGCTACCCTCACAGCCACAGTGTCTCCAGTGTACTGTTTCTCAGACACCAAGTTCTTTTGAAGCAAGGTCATGGTAGCACCAGTATCCCGTAGACCACTGACCTTCTTCCCATTCACTTTAACCAGTTGCCGGTTATTCCGGTGGGCAGCTTGCACAAGGTCTGCCTCATGTAGGATGCTCCAGCATTCTTGCGCCTCTACGTAGCGGGCCGCAGGCTGAGGATTACGTGGGATTCCGCCGGCAGGTCTTCTCCAGGACTGCGCTTGGTTCGCTGCGTTTAGGGGACACTCTGGTCTTTTGTGCCCTAGTTGCTTACATCCAAAGCATCGAATCGGTTGTGAGTAGCTCCGCAAATTGAACAGGGCTCTCTGAGGGTAGTTCGTGGCCGGAGGCCGTGTGGTATAGCGGTGCGCCGGGGTTTGGTAACTGGCAGCTGCTGGGGTGACTGGGGGTCTGTACTCCACTCTAGCAGGGGGCTTAGTGGTAGCAGTGTCCAGTTTGCGGGCATCCGTATACTCATCTGCCAAGCGAGCCGCTTCCTGCAGGGTGGAGGGTTTACGGTCCCGAACCCACTCTCGAACTCCTGCGGGTAACTTGTCGAAGCAATGTTCCAACAGGAATAGCTGCAGCACCTCTTCCCCAGATATGGCTTGGCACCCCGCTATCCAGTGAGCTGCTGTGCGGTGCACCTTACATGCCCACTCAAGGTAGGAATCTCCAGCTAATTTAACAGTGTCTCTGAACCGCCTCCGGTATGCCTCCGGTGTAACCGCATACCTGGAGAGCAGAGCCTCTTTTACCGTATTATAATCCCTGACTTCCTCATCTGGAATGGCCCGAAAAGCCTCTCTGGCCCGGCCGGATAATTTTCCAGATAATATCGTGACCCAGTCCTCTGCGGGTACCTTGTGTAGTGCACATTGTCTCTCAAAATCCGCAAGGTACCCATCAATCTCTCCTTCTGTTTCCAGGAAGTTTTTAAAAGCTGCAAAATTTACTTTTCTCTTTTCCATCTTAGTCAGTATTGTAATAATCCCCCTCTTCCTGAGGTTACTGGCTTGTGTAGTTGCTCTTCTGGGCGATAAGGTTCATTCCGTCGCTTGCCACCAATTGTTACGGTACCAACAGGATACCAAGGTTAATACCAGATGAACAATGTCCTGCATAGGGAATCAGCAATTCACAACCCAGCCAGTTTTCAGGTTTAAAACAGAATGACATTTATTAAAGGCTAGATGCCTAGTATTTATACAGGTTTGACACCCCCCCCCCAGATGGGGGTTGAAAGACTGTTGTACATTACATGGAGGGAACAAGCCCTTTGACATGATACAATAGAATTATATTACTTAAACACTTCAACCACAAGACACTCTTGGCCCTTCTTATCACTTAGGCGTTTTCTCTCTGGAGGTGATCAAACAATAGAATGCTTAGCACTAATTAGATTATAGCTGGAGCCAGCAACTCTGTCTTTAGAAATTAGTTTCTTAGCTAAACACAATTAACTCCTTCAGTCCTGACAGAAGGGTCTGTCACAACCGTCATAATAAGAGGTATTGTAATTATGGAAGCCCAATTTTGCTTTATAGAGACTGTTGCTTTATAGAGACTTTTGCTTTATAGAGACTGTTTTCCAAAGGCAGCAGGTTGTAAGTCAGTCAAAATTTCAGGAAAGACCATTTTTCTCCTGTGCATCAGGCTTTTATGTCGTCATAAAGCCTACCGCTATCTAATCATTGGTGAATATTCGGATACGCCCTTATGAAGCTTGTCTCTGATAGGCCCTTCGCAGCTGAACATCTCATTAGCTTACTGGGAATGTATAGGTTTTAACCGTCAACCAGTTTGGCTGTTATACCAGTTTTAGTCCATTAGGGACAGCAGACATAGAAATGCAGTTTCATTATCAATAGTGATGTCGCGAACAGTTCACCGGAGAACAGTTCCCGGTGAACATAGCTTGTTTGCGTTCGCCGCTGTGAGAGAACATATGCAATGTTCGATCCGCCCCCTACTCGTCATCATTGAGGAAACTTTGACCCTGTATCTCACAGCCTTCAGACACATTTGAGCCAATCCGCAGCAGACACTCCCTCACAGACCCTCCCAGCTCCTGGGCAGCAGCCATTTTAGATTCATTACGATCTTGCATTGTTAGTGAGAGGAGGTTAAGTGCTGCTGCTGCTGATATTATAGGGAAATAGATATCTAGGCTAGTGTATTTAGTGTCCACTACAGTCCTGAAGGACTCATCTAATCTCTGCTGTAAGGACAGCACCCCAAAAAAGCCCTTTTTAGGGCTAGAACTTCAGCCCAAAAAGCCCTTGTTTTTTTTTTTTTTTTTAATTTTATTTGCATTTGCCTGGCTGTCAGCCTGTGTGTGAGGCTCACAGCATATACTGTGATTAGTGCCACCACTCATATCTGCTTAACATTAGTGTAAATTTAAACAAAAAAAACTTTTAAATCATTTTGCTAGTGTAATCTAATTTCATTTTCTATCAGGCCTGTGTGTCAGGCTCACACAGCATATACTGTGGTTAATTGCTGTGCCAGCCACCACTCATATCTGCTTAACATTATTGTAAATTAAAAAAAAAAAAATTATAAATCATTTTGCTAGTGTAATCTAATTTCATTTTCTATCAGGCCTGTGTGTCAGGCTTACACAGCATATACTGTGGTTAATTGCTGTGCCAGCCACCACTCATATCTGCTTAACATTATTGTAAATTTAAACAAAAAAAAACTTTTAAATCATTTTGCTAGTGTAATCTAATTTAATTTTCTATCAGGCCTGTGTGTCAGGCTCACACAGCATACACTGTGGTTAATTGCTCTGTGCCACCACTGATATCTGCTTAA
Organism: Bombina bombina; assembly: GCF_027579735.1. Classification (NCBI taxonomy): domain Eukaryota; kingdom Metazoa; phylum Chordata; class Amphibia; order Anura; family Bombinatoridae; genus Bombina; species Bombina bombina. The sequence continues at coordinate 1,240,924,598 of NC_069502.1, forward strand.
CAATCATTAGTGTAAATTTAAAAAAAAAAAAAATGTAAATCATTTTGCTAGTGTAATCCAATTTCATTTTCTATCAGGCCTGTGTGTCATGCTCACACAGCATATACTGTGGTTAATTGTTCTGTGCCACCACTGATATCTGGTGTAACATTAGTGTAAAATTTAAAAAAAAACTTTTGCATCATTTGGCTAGTGTAATCTAATTTCTATCAGGCCTGTGTGTCAGGCTCACACAGCATATACTGTGGTTAATTGCTGTGCCAGCCACCACTCATATCTGCTTAACATTATTGTACATTTAAAAAACAACAACTTTTAAATCATTTTGTTAGTGTAATCTAATTTCATTTTCTATCAGGCCTGTGTGTCAGGCTCACACAGCATATACTGTGGTTAATTTCTCTCTGCCACCACTGATATCTGGTGTAACATTAGTGTAAAATAAAAATAAAAAAAACCTTTTACATCATTTTGCTAGTGTAATCTAATTTCATTTTCTATCAGGCCTGTGTGTCAGGCTCACACAGCATATACTCTGTTTAATTGCTCTGTGCCACCACTGATATCTGCTTAACATTATTGTAAATTAAAAAAAAACCTTTTACATCATTTTGCTAGTGTAATCTAATTTCATTTTCTATCAGGCCTGTGTGTCAGGCTCACACAGCATATACTCTGTTTAATTGCTCTGTGCCACCACTGATATCTGTTTAACATTATTGTAAATTAAAAAAAAAAACCTTTTACATCATTTTGCTAGTGTAATCTAATTTCATTTTCTATCAGGCCTGTGTGTCAGGCTCACACAGCATATACTCTGTTTAATTGCTCTGTGCCACCACTTATATCTGCTTAACATTATTGTAAATTAAAAAAAAAAACTTTTACATCATTTTGCTAGTGTAATCTAATTTCATTTTCTGTCAGGCCCACATCATATACTGTGATTAATTGCTCTGTGCCACCACTGATATCTGGTGTAACATTAGTGTAAAATTAAAAAAACAAAATTTTACATAATTTTGCTAGTGTAATCTAATTTCATTTTCTATGAGGCCTGTGTGTCAGGCCCACATCATATACTGTGATTAATTCTTCAGTGCCACCACTGATATCTGGTTAACATTATTTAAAAAAAAAAAAAACTTTACATCATTTTGCTAGTGTAATCTAATTTCATTTTCCATCAGGCCTGTGTGTCAGGCCCACATCATATAGTGTGATTAATAGCTCTGTTTTCCACCACTTATATCTGGTGTAACATTAGTGTAATTTTTTTTAAAATTTTTTTTTTACATCAGTCCTCTTCTAGTGTTATTTAATTTTAGTTGCCAGGCCAGCCTGGCTGCCACTAGTGCCAGCCTGTGTGTCAGGCTGCCAGCATATACTGTGCCTACTTCCGTTCCATCCTCAGTGCCACCACTCCAATCTGCTGTAACATTAGTTTAAATTTTGTAAAAAAAACTTTTACATCAGTCTTCTAGTAGAAGAGAGAAGAGGGCCCAATGGCACCACTGGTTTTAAATAAGGAATATAGTTATTGATACTTATATGATAATAAAATTAGGTGGAAGATGAAAATCTTGTATTCCACTTATTGTATTTATAGTATCATTGTTAGGTGCTGTGTACTACTAAACTGGGAACAGACATTGGGGATTGACATCTCCAAAAAAATGTACACTTGATTAGCACTCTAATTCCCTAATATGGAATTGTTTACTGAGTTTCAAAAATGCGGATCAGTGAATTAAATTAAAACATAACTTTTATTGGACTATATATTAAAATTAAATGGAACAAATAATACTTTAAAAACCCAGGAATGAGTCAACTATGATAGGAGTATGAAATGGAGCTATAATAAACCAAATCGGTAGCTGCTATAAAATAAATCTTAATATATCTTTCGACTAGAGTTCTGCCAACTCTCTGAGTTATCCGTTTCTAATAAAAGTAGGAGTTAACCTAAAAGATTGTTAGGACATTCATAGTTCCAGTTAGTTTACTGAAACAAATGTCAGATTATGTAGAGTAGTGATTATGGTATCTTGTGGTATACCATGTACTTGAATATGAGGTTCGGTGTATTTTGGTTGCTTTTACAATGTTAACCCCTTTTAGGGTGTAATAAGTTAACTATTGTTGCACCATAATGCTAATATCAGAATCTCACTAGCAGTACACAACTATTGTTGCACCATAAGGCTAATATCAAAATCTCACTAGCAGTACATATATATTTTTACTTTTAAAAGATTTGTATTGAAAAACGTTCTTCAGCTAGCCAATGAATGACACTGAATAAGTGAGTTCGTCATATATTTATAAACACCCTTGTATGGGTCTCATCAGTGTATTTGTCACTAAGTCTAGATATTCTAGATTCAGGCTATTATCAAAATTTGCTACAGTATATTTCTGATTTATTTGCTCTCTGAATTATTTCTGATGTAGGTAAACCATTGGATTTTAGCTGCAGCGTTTATAACATAGCATAGGGGTTTGCTGATATGGCTTATTTATGAAGCTAAAGGTAGTATACAAAGTTAATCACCAGAGTTCTGATAGTACTCTGGATTTTAAGGAGCTAAGTATAGATCGAGTAAATTTCAATCATTAATTAAACTGTGGTACTCAATATATGTGGACCTTGTATAAAGTTTGCTAGTAAATGTTATCAAGCTCAATCTATGTGACTTTTTAATCAAATCAAATAGGAACCACTAGCTGCAGCATAATTCTCTCGCTGCAAATGAGTACAGATCTATCACCAGTGACTTAGCACCATTAGCATCACAGTTTATATGATTATTGACCGCTTGGTAGCTCAAAAAATATTAATATGAACGTGTCACTAAGGACAGTCAGTGCTTATATTGCAGCCAAATCGCCGCCGCTAATAAGCTAACAGTAGCTGACAGCCAATATTATGTCTATGACTGCTAGCGGTAATATTGTAACCACCTTTTAAACTGATTCTGCCAAGTTAGGTTTCCCACATTAATGCTCAGTATTCGGTTTTCTCAAAAACCCTTTGAGAAAGCCGAATTGCTCGGCGAAACATGTCAGGGGAGGTTGGGAGTTAAAATGGGCTCCTTATAGAAAAAAATATATGTGTTTTAATATCAGGAACAACTTTGATTTAGGGTTATAATTGGTAACCAACTTTAACAAAAAACTGCAGCGTAATATCGGCACTCTATTGGCACTTTATTTAGTGATACAGCTAATACTTAAAAAACAAGTCATACTTAATGGCTTATACCTAGTATTTATAACGGCGGGTATCTCTGCATACATATATACCGATACTGAGCATTAATGTGGGAAACCTAACTTGGCAGAATCAGTTTAAAAGGTGGTTACAATATTACCGCTAGCAGTCATAGACATAATATTGGCTGTCAGCTACTGTTAGCTTATTAGCGGCGGCGATTTGGCTGCAATATAAGCACTGACTGTCCTTAGTGACACGTTCATATTAATATTTTTTGAGCTACCAAGCGGTCAATAATCATATAAACTGTGATGCTAATGGTGCTAAGTCACTGGTGATAGATCTGTACTCATTTGCAGCGAGAGAATTATGCTGCAGCTAGTGGTTCCTATTTGATTTGATTAAAAAGTCACATAGATTGAGCTTGATAACATTTACTAGCAAACTTTATACAAGGTCCACATATATTGAGTACCACAGTTTAATTAATGATTGAAATTTACTCGATCTATACTTAGCTCCTTAAAATCCAGAGTACTATCAGAACTCTGGTGATTAACTTTGTATACTACCTTTAGCTTCATAAATAAGCCATATCAGCAAACCCCTATGCTATGTTATAAACGCTGCAGCTAAAATCCAATGGTTTACCTACATCAGAAATAATTCAGAGAGCAAATAAATCAGAAATATACTGTAGCAAATTTTGATAATAGCCTGAATCTAGAATATCTAGACTTAGTGACAAATACACTGATGAGACCCATACAAGGGTGTTTATAAATATATGACGAACTCACTTATTCAGTGTCATTCATTGGCTAGCTGAAGAACGTTTTTCAATACAAATCTTTTAAAAGTAAAAATATATATGTACTGCTAGTGAGATTTTGATATTAGCCTTATGGTTCAACAATAGTTGTGTACTGCTAGTGAGATTCTGATATTAGCATTATGGTGCAACAATAGTTAACTTATTACACCCTAAAATGGGTTAACATTGTAAAAGCAACCAAAATACACCGAACCTCATATTCAAGTACATGGTATACCACAAGATACCATAATCACTACTCTACATAATCTGACATTTGTTTCAGTAAACTAACTGGAACTATGAATGTCCTAACAATCTTTTAGGTTAACTCCTACTTTTATTAGAAACGGATAACTCAGAGAGTTGGCAGAACTCTAGTCGAAAGATATATTAAGATTTATTTTATAGCAGCTACCGATTTGGTTTATTATAGCTCCATTTCATACTCCTATCATAGTTGACTCATTCCTGGGTTTTTAAAGTATTATTTGTTCCATTTAATTTTAATATATAGTCCAATAAAAGTTATGTTTTAATTTAATTCACTGATCCGCATTTTTGAAACTCAGTAAACAATTCCATATTAGGGAATTAGAGTGCTAATCAAGTGTACATTTTTTTGGAGATGTCAATCCCCAATTTCTGTATCAGTCTTCTAGTGTTATTTAATTTTAGTTGCCAGGCCAGCCTGCCACTAGTGCCAGCCTGTGTGTCAGGCTGCCAGCACATGCTGTGTCTACTTCTATCCTGAGTGCCACCACTCCTATCTGTTGTAACATTAGTGTAAAAAAACTTTTACATCAGTCTGCTAGTGTTATTTAATTGCAGTTGCCTGTCTGCCAGCGTGTGTGCCAGGCCCACTTTCCAACTAGTTCCACGAATCATATTTGTTATAACAGTAGTGTAAATATTTAAAAAAAATATTTTTTGACTTTGAAACATCAGTCTGCTAGTGTAATCTAATTGAAGTTGCCTGCCTGCCAGCGTGTGTGCCAGGCCCACTTGCCAACTATTGCCACCAATCATATTTGTTATAACAGTTTTGAAAATATTTAAAATAAAAACTTTTTTGACTGTGAATCATCAGTCTGCTAGTGCAATTGAATTGCAGTTGCTTGCCTGCCAGCGTGTGTGCCAGGCCCACTAGCCAACTAGTGCCACCAATCATATTTGTTATAACAGTATTGTAAATATTTAAAATAAAACATTTTTAGACTGTGAATCATCAGTCTGCTAGTGCAATTGAATTGCAGTTTCCTGCTTGCCAGCGTGTGTGCCAGGCCCACTAGCCAACTAGTGCCACCAATCATATTTGTTATAACAGTATTGTAAATATTTAAAATAAAAACTTTTTTGACAGTGAAACATCAGTCAGCTAGTGTAATCTAATTGCAGTTGCCTTCCTCCCAGCGTGTGTGCCAGGCCCACTTGCCAACTAGTGCCACCAATCATATTTGTTATAACAGTAGTGTCAATATTTAAAAAAAAAAAATTTTGACTGTGAAACATCAGTCTGCTGGTGTAATCTAATTGAAGTTGCCTGCCTGCCAGCGTGTGTGCCAGGCCCACTTGCCAACTATTGCCACCAATCATATTTGTTATAACAGTTTTGAAAATATTTAAAATAAAAACTTTTTTGACTGTGAATCATCAGTCTGCTAGTGCAATTGAATTGCAGTTGCCTGCCTGCCTGCCAGCGTGTGTGCCAGGCCCACTTGCCAACTAGTGCCACCAATCATATTTGTTATAACAGTATTGTAAATATTTAATAAAAAAACTTTTTTTGACTGTGAAACATCAGTCTACTATAGTAATCTAATTGAAGTTGCCTGCCTGCCAGTGTGTGTGCCAGGGCCACTTGCCAAGTTAGTGGCACCACTCATATTTGTTGTCACAGTACTTTTAATATTTAAAAAATAAACATTTTTGACTTTGAAACATCTGTCTGCTTTTTTGTGTCAGGCTCACAGCGTATACTGTGCCCACTTGCCCAGTGCCACCACTCATAATTTGTTTAATAGTATTGTAAGTGTACATTTTAAAAAAAATGACAGGCAGAGGCAGGCCACCCCGCAGGTGCCATCGTGGTCGTGGTGCTGTGATTCCTTTAGACCCTACAACTATGCACAGTGTTCAGAGGCCAGGTGCCAGGGACACGAAAAGTTCTGAGGAGGACCTAGTTGAATGGCTAACACAGGACACCCAATCTTCTACAGCTTCCGCTCCTAGTCCTAACCTTGACACACCATCCACCTCCAGTTGTGCTTTGGGCACCTCTCAAGTGACCAGTGCCACTCGCCCGCCTGTCGCCACCACCAACACTAGCACTACAGCCGCTTCCCTTGATCTGTCAGAGCAGTTATTGACACATCAGTTGGAAGAAATGAGTGATGCGCAACCATCATTGACAGAGGATGTAGATAACAGTGATATGTCTCAGTCAGGCAGCATTGCAGACATGGACATACAGTGTGATGATGATGATGATGATGTTGTACCTGCTGCTGCTTCCTTTGTCGATGTGTCAGATACAAGTGAAGTGGTTGATGATGATGTGTCCGTGGATGTCACGTGGGTGCCCACTAGAAGAGAAGAAGAAGAGGGGGAAAGTTCAGATGGGGAGACAGAGAGTAGGAGGAGGAGACGAGTTGGAAGTAGGGGGAGGTAGTCGCAAGGAGCTAGTGGCACAGTCAGACAGCATGCATCGGCACCCGGGGTCAGCCAGACAGCACGCCGACGCCAATCAACGCATGCTGTTGACACCACCAGAATGCCGTCATCGCAGAGCTCAGCAGTGTGTTTTTTTTGTGTGTCTGCCTCTGACAACAGTGATGCCATTTGCAACCTGTGCCAAAAGAAACTGAGTCGTGGGAAGTCCAACACCCATCTAGGTACAACTGCTTTGCGAAGGCACATGGTCTCACATCACAAACGCCGATGGGAAGAACACATGAGTAGAAGGAGCACACAAACTCAAAGCCGCCCTCCTCCTCCTGGTCCAGCATCTTCAGCCACGTCAACCACTGCTGTACTCCTTGCCCCCTCTCAACCATCCTCCGCTCAGTCTCTCTTACGTAGCAGTTCCTGGTCATCTGCCCACAGTCAGGTGTCTGTCAAGGACATGTTTGAGCGTAAGAAGCCAATTTCCCAAAGTCACCCCCTTGCCCGGCGTCTGACAGCTGGCTTGTCTGAACTCTTAGCCCACCAGCTTTTACCATACAAGCTGGTGGAGTCTGAGGCTTTCAAAAAATTTATATCTATTGGGACACTGCAGTGGAAGGTACCTGGCCGAAATTTCTTTTCACAAAAGGCAATCCCAAACCTGTACTCGATTGTGCGATAGGAAGTAATGGCATGTCTGGCACACAGCATTGGGGCAAGGGTCCAGATGACCACTGATAGCTGGTCTGCAAAGCATGGTCAGGGCAGGTATATCACCTACACTGCGCATTGGGTAAACCTGCTGACGGCTGACAAGCATGGAATGCGTGGCTCTGCAGAGGAGTTGGTGACACCGCCACGACTTGCAGGCAGGCCTGCTGCTACCTCCTCTACTACTCCTACTCCATCCTCTTCCATAACCTCTTCCTCGGCTGAGTCCTCTTCTGCTTCTGCATCTTGCTCCACATCAACGGCACCCCCTCAGCTCCCCAGGTACTATTCAACATCCCGGATACGGCAGTGTCACGCCGTCTTGGGGTTGACTTGCCTGAGTCACACCGCACCAGCACTCCTGTCCGCCCTGAACGCACAGGTGGATCAGTGGCTGACTCTGCACCAACTGGAGATTGTCAAGGTTGTTTCTGACAATGGAAGTAATTTGGTGGCGGCATTGAAATTGGGCAAGTTGACACATGTGCCGTGCATGGCACATGTGTGTAATCTGATTGTACAACGTTTTGTGCATAAGTACCCAGGCTTACAGGACGTCCTGAAGCAGGCCAGGAAGGTGTGTGGCCATTTCAGGCATTCCTACACGGCCATGGCGCATTTGTCTGATATCCAGCGTCGAAACAACCTGCCAGTGAGGCGCTTGATTTGTGACAGCCCGACACATTGGAATTCAACACTCCTAATGTTCGACCGCCTGTTAACGAGTATTTGTATGACCGGGGTGCTAGGACAGCCTATGGGGAGCTGGGGATTTTTTTTCCCAAATTACTGGACACTCATGCGCAATGCCTGTAGGCTCATGCATCCTTTTGAGGAGGTGACAAACCTTGTCAGTCGCACCGAAGGCACCATCAGCGACATCATACCATTTGTTTTCTTCCTGGAGCATGCCCTGCGAAGAGTGCTGGATCAGGCCGTAGATGAGCATGAAGAGGAAGAGTTGTGGTGTCCATCACCACCAGAAACAGCCTTATCAGCATCGCTAGCTGGACCTGCGGCAACGCAGGAAGAGGATTGTGAGGAAGAGGAGTCAGAGGAGGAATGTGGCTTTGAGGAGGAGGAAGAAGAAGACCAAGCACAACAGGCATCCCAGGGTGCTCGTTGTTGTCACCTATCTGGTACCCGTGGTGTTGTACGTGGCTGGGGGGAAGAAGATACCTTCAGTGACATCAGTGAGGACGAGGAACGGGACATGATTAGCTCGGCATCCAACCTTGTGCAAACGGGGTCTTTCATGCTGTCGTGCCTGTTGAGGGACCCTCGTATAAAAAAGCTGAAGGAGAATGACCTGTACTGGGTGTCCACGCTACTAGACCCCCTGTATAAGCATAAATTGACTGAAATGTTACCAAATTCCCGCAAGTCGGAAAGGATGGAGCAGTTCCAAAATAAATTAAAAACTATGCTTTACACAGCGTATAAGGGTGATGTCACAGCACAATGGGAATCTAAGGGGAAGAGATGAAAGTAATCCTCCTCCTCCCACGACCATGGCGGCAAGGACAGGACGCTTTCCTGACGTGTTGTTGATGGAGGACATGCGGACCTTTTTAACTCCTATGCATCGCCAGAGCCTTTCGGGAACCAGCGTCAGAGAAAGACTAAACCAACGGGTAGCAGACTACCTAGCATTAACTGCGGATTTTGACACTCTGAGGAGCGATGGACCCCTTGACTACTGGGTGTGCAGGCTTGACCTGTGGCCTGAGCTATCCCAATTTGCAATCGAAATTCTGGCCTGCCCCGCTTCAAGTGTCCTGTCAGAAAGGACCTTCAGTGCAGCAGGAGGTTTTGTCACTGAGAAGAGAAGTTGCCTAGGTCAAAAAAGTCTAGATTATCTCACCTTTATTAAAATGAATGAGGGATGGATCCCGAAGGTACTGACATTGGGCGATACATTTGAGTAAAAAAGGCCTGATGATGAGATGAGCTGCCTTGGGCTACAAATGGTACACACGCTGCCGTATTTTTTCTTAGAATGCCGAATGACTTGCGTGACTTATCCGCCAACAACTAGTGTTCAACCCCCAAGGTTTTAGGGCACTTTCTAACTGTTTTACAAACATCAATTTTTCTGGCAGCTGCAACAATACCTAATTTTTCAGGCATTTGGAGATGCCTAATTTTTCTGGCCTCTGGTGCTGCACTGTTGTTCCAAAACCCAAACCAAAAAAGGCACATAACAGTGATGAAACTGTTAAGAATAGTACTCAGTCATTAACACACCACTCATATCTGGTGGCACAGTAGATTGCACGCACAGTGCCCCAAATTTGAAGTAGGAGGACCGACCAAGCATCTTTTTCATCTCATGGTTCCGAAAAATTATCTATGGGTTCCTAAAAACGATGCCATACCTGTACTCGATTGTGCAAAAGGATGTCATATGTGGTGTTTCATGCTGTTGTGCCTGTTGAGGGTCATGGACCATCGTATAAAAAGGCTGAAGGAGAACGACCTGTACTGGGTGTTCAAGCATGTTTTTTGTTCAATTTCCTGGTTCCTAAAAATGATCTCTGGGTTCCTAAAATCAATGCCATATCTGTAATCTATTGTGCAAAAGATGGCATATGTGGTGTTTCATGCTGTTGTGCCTTTTGGGGGTTGTAGACCATCGTATAAAAAGGCTGAAGGAGAACGACCTGTACTGGGTGTCCAAGCATGGTTTTTTGTTCAATTTCCCGGTTCCTAAAAATTATCTCCGGGTTCCTAAAATCGATGCCATACCTGTACTCTATTGTGCAAAAGGATGGCATATGTGGTGTTTCATGCTGTTGTGCCTGTTGAGGGTCGTGGACCATCGTATAAAAAGGCTGAAGGAGAACGACCTGTACTGGGTGTCCAAGCATGTTTTTTGTTCAATTTCCCGGTTCCTAAAAATTATCTCCGGGTTCATAAAATCAATGCCATATCTATAATCTATTGTGCAAAAGGATGGCATATGTGGTGTTTCATGTTGTTGTGCCTGTTGAGGGTCGTGGACCATCGTATAAAAAGGCTGATGGAGAACGACCTGTACTGGGTGTCCAAGCATGGTTTTTGTTCAATTTCCCAGTTCCTAAAAATTATGTCCGGGTTCCTAAAATCAATGTCATATCTATAATCTATTGTGCAAAAGGATGGCATATGTGGTGTTTCATGCTGCTGTGCCTGTTTAGGGTCGTGGACCATTGTATAAAAAGGCTGAAGGAGAACGACCTGTACTGGGTGTCCAAGCATCTTTTTCCATCTCCCGGTTCCTAAAAATTATCTCCGGGTTCCTAAAATTGATGTTATACCTGTACTCTATTGTTCAAAAGGATGGCATATGTGGTGTTTCATGCTGTTGTGCCTGTTGAGGGTCCTGGACCCTCGTCTAAAAAGGCTGAAGGAGAACAAAGTGTACTGGTTGTCCAAGCATCTTTTTCCATCTCCCGTTCCTAAAAATTATCTCCGGTTCCTAAAATGGATGCCATACCTGTACTGGATTGTTCAAAAGGATGGCATATGTGGTGTTTCCTGCTGTTGTTTCTGTTGAGGGTCCTGGACACTCGTAGAAAAAGGCTGAAGGAGAACAAAGTGTACTGGTTGTCCAAGCATCTTTTTCCATCTCCCGGTTCCTAAAAATTATCTCCGGGTTACTAAAATGGATGCCATACATGTACTGGATTGTTCAAAAGGATGGCATATGTGGTGTTTCCTGCTGTTGTTTCTGTTGAGGGTCCTGGACCCTCATCTAAAAAGGCTGAAGGAGAACGAAGTGTACTGGTTGTCCAAGCATCTTTTTCCCTCTTCCGGTTCCTAAAAATGATCTCCAGGTTCCTAAAATCGATGCCATACCTGTACTGGATTGTTCAAAAGGATGGCATATGTGGTGTTTCCTGCTGTTGTTTCTGTTGAGGGTCCTGGACCCTCGTCTAAAAAGGTTGAAGGAGAACGAAGTATACTGTTTGTCGAAGCATCTTTTTCCATCTCCCGTTCCTAAAAATTATCTTCGGGTTCCTAAAATGGATGCCATACCTGTACTGGATTGTTCAAAAGGATGGCATATGTGGTGTTTCCTGCTGTTGTTTCTGTTGAGGGTCCTGGACCCTCGTCTAAAAAGGCTGAAGGAGAACGAAGTGTACTGGTTGTCCAAGCATCTTTTTCCATCTCCCGGTTCCTAAAAATTATCTCCGGGTTCCTAAAATGGATGCCATACCTGTACTGGATTGTTCAAAATGATTTCATATGTGGTGTTTCCTGCTGTTGTTTCTGTTGAGGGTCCTGGACCCTCGTCTAAAAAGGCTGAAGGAGAACGAAGTGTACTGGTTGTCCAAGCATTTTTTTCCATCTCCCGATTCCTAAAAATTATCTCCGGGTTCCTAAAATGGATGCCATACCTGTACTGGATTGTTCAAAAGGATGGCATATGTGGTGTTTCCTGCTGTTGTTTCTGTTGAGGGTCCTGGACCCTCGTCTAAAAAGGCTGAAGGAGAACGAAGTGTACTGGTTGTTAAGCATCTTTTTCCTAAAAATTATCTCCGGATTCCTAAAATGGATGCCATACCTGTACTGGATTGTTCAAAAGGATGGCATATGTGGTGTTTCCTGCTGTTGTTTCTGTTAAGGGTCCTGGACCCTCGTCTAAAAAGGCTGAAGGAGAACAAAGTGTACTGGTTGTCCAAGCATCTTTTTCCATCTTTCGGTTCCTAAAAATTATCTCCGGCTTCCTAAAATCGATGCCATACCTGTACTGGATTGTTCAAAAGGATGGCATATGTGGTGTTTCATGCTGTTGTTTCTGTTGAGGGTCCGGGACCCTCTTATAAAAAGGCTGAAGGAGAGCGACCTGTACTGGTTGTCCAAGCATCTTTTTCCATCTCCCGGTTCCTAAAAATTATCTCCGGGTTCCTAAAATCGATGCCATACCTGTACTGGATTGTTCAAAAGGATGGCATTGGTGGTGTTTCCTGCTGTTGTTTCTGTTGAGGGTCCTGGACCCTTGTATAAAAAGGCTGAAGGAGAACGAAGTGTACTGGTTGTCCAAGCATCTTTTTCCATCTCCCGGTTCCTAAAAATTATCTCCGGGTTCCTAAAATGGATGCCATACCTGTACTGGATTGTTCAAAATGATTTCATATGTGGTGTTTCCTGCTGTTGTTTCTGTTGAGGGTCCTGGACCCTCGTCTAAAAAGGCTGAAGGAGAACGAAGTGTACTGGTTGTCCAAGCATTTTTTTCCATCTCCCGATTCCTAAAAATTATCTCCGGGTTCCTAAAATGGATGCCATACCTGTACTGGATTGTTCAAAAGGATGGCATATGTGGTGTTTCCTGCTGTTGTTTCTGTTGAGGGTCCTGGACCCTCGTCTAAAAAGGCTGAAGGAGAACGAAGTGTACTGGTTGTTAAGCATCTTTTTCCTAAAAATGATCTCCGGATTCCTAAAATGGATGCCATACCTGTACTGGATTGTTCAAAAGGATGGCATATGTGGTGTTTCCTGCTGTTGTTTCTGTTAAGGGTCCTGGACCCTCGTCTAAAAAGGCTGAAGGAGAACAAAGTGTACTGGTTGTCCAAGCATCTTTTTCCATCTCCCGGTTCCTAAAAATTATCTCCGGGTTCCTAAAATCGATGCCATACCTGTACTGGATTGTTCAAAAGGATGGCATATGTGGTGTTTCATGCTGTTGTTTCTGTTGAGGGTCCGGGACCCTCTTATAAAAAGGCTGAAGGAGAGCGACCTGTACTGGGTGTCCAAGCATCTTTTTCCATCTCCCGGTTACTAAAAATGATCTCCGGGTTCCTAAAATGGATGCCATACCTGTACTGGATTGTTCAAAAGGATGGCATATGTGGTGTTTCCTGCTGTTGTTTCTGTTGAGGGACCTGGACCCTCGTCTAAAAAGGCTGAAGGAGAACAAAGTGTACTGGTTGTCCAAGCATCTTTTTCCATCTCCCGGTTCCTAAAAATTATCTCTGGGTTCCTAAAATGGATGCCATACCTGTACTGTATTGTTCAAAAGGATGGCATTGGTGGTGTTTCCTGCTGTTGTTTCTGTTGAGGGTCCTGGACCCTTGTATAAAAAGGCTGAAGGAGAACGAAGTGTACTGGTTGTCCAAGCATCTTTTTTCCATCTCCCGGTTCCTAAAAATTATCTCCAGGTTCCTAAAATCGATGCCATACCTGTACTGGATTGTTCAAAAGGATGGCATATGTGGTGTTTCATGCTGTTGTTTCTGTTGAGGGTCCTGGACCTTCGTATAAAAAGGCTGAAGGAGAACGAAGTGTACTGGTTGTCCAAGCATCTTTTTCCATCTCCCGTTCCTAAAAATTATCTCCGGGTTCCTAAAATGGATGCCATACCTGTACTGGATTGTTCAAAAGGATGGCATATGTGGTGTTTCATGCTGTTTTTTCTGTTGAGGGTTCTGGACCCTCGTCTAAAAAGGATGAAGGAGAACGAAGTGTACTGTTTGTCCAAGCATCTTTTTCCATCTCCCGGTTCCTAAAAATTATCTCCGGGTTCCTAAAATTGATGCCATACCTGTACTGGATTGTTCAAAAGGATGGCATATGTGGTGTTTCCTGCTGTTTCTGTTGAGGGTCCTGGACCCTCGTATGAAAAGGCTGAAGGAGAACGAAGTGTACTGGTTGTCCAAGCATCTTTTTTCCATCTCCCAGTTCCTAAAAATTATCTCCGGGTTCCTAAAATTGATGCCATACCTGTACTCTATTGTGCAAAAGGATGGCATTTGTGGTATTTCATGCTCTTGTGCCTGTTGAGGGTCAGGGACCTTCGTATAAAAGGCTGAAGGAGAACGACCTGTACTGGGTGTCCAAGCATCTTTTTCCATCTCCCAGTTCCTAATAATGATCTCCGGGTTCCTAAAATCGATGCCATACATGTACTAGATTGTTCAAAAGGATGGCATATGTGGTGTTTCATGCTGTTGTTTCTGTTGAGGGTCCTGGACCCTCATATAAAAAGGCTGAAGGAGAACGACCTGTACTGGGTGTCCAAGCATCTTTTTCCATCTCCCGGTTCCTAAAAATTATCTCTGGGTTCCTAAAATGGATGCCATACCTGTACTCTATTGTGCAAAAGGATGGCATATGTGGTGTTTCATGCTGTTGTTTCTGTTGAGGGTCCTGGACCCTCTTATAAAAAGGCTGATGGAGAATGACCTGTACTGGGTGTCCAAGCATTTTTTTCCATCTCCCGGTTCCTAAAATTTATCTCCGGTTTTCTAAAATCGATGCCATACTTGTACTCTATTGTGCAAAAGGAAGTAACCTCACCATGCATTCCAGACCGCATGTCTTATTCTTATATTTTGTTAGGGTAATCGGGCAGGCCATATAGACCTCACCCGATAGGGGGAGTAACATGTATTAAAGTGCTAAGAATAGTAATACTTAACACAACCTAGTTACCATGGCTCCCAGACCGCATGTCTTATTGTTATATTTTGTCAGGGTACTCAGGCAGGCCATTTGGAACTCCACTGGATAGGTGGAGTAACACGTATTAAAGTGCTAAGAATAGTACAACTTAACACAACCTAGTTACCATGGGTCCCAGACCGCATGTCTTGTTGTAATGCTTTGTCAGGGTAATCAGGCAGGCCGTATAGACCTCCCCCAATAGGGGGAATTACAGGGATTAAAGTGCTAAGAATAGTACTACTTAACACATCTTGATAAAGGCCCTTGGCGGCTGAAACGCGTAGAGACTGCTAACTCTGAACCTGTATAATTCCTGCCCCAGGACCCAGCATTATATCTAGCTTATATCACTAGCTAAAGGTGACACAAAGGAAGGGGACAAATGCTTTAAAAAAGAATACCGAAGGATTGCACTTTGGCACTCTGACCCGGAACTCATACTAGAAGAACACGGTCAGAAGAAAAGCTCAGTTTTTGCAACAAACAGACCAGCCGGTCTGCCAACCGGATTAAGGATTTCTGGATGTAGACATTCAAATAAGGTTACTTTAAAGCAATAGACATTGTGACGCTGCTCACTTTTACATTTTAAAGGGATCACGGTAACTCTGTGAATAGTGTCATCTGCTATCACGGGACTGATATTTGTCTGTGTTTTGTGTAGCAACTTGTAATCAATCTGTTACTATAAGTTGCATAACCATAGTGTGCACAGAGTAAACTATACACATCACGCTGATCTTAGTGATCAGTGTCATATTGTAATTACGGGAGTGATACATTTCCGCGATACATTTCTGCTATACTTTGTAACAATTTGTTTTTAACCTGTTATTATAAGGTCATTTACCATAGTGTGATCTAAGTAAATTATACTAGACACTTGGTAATGTATTGTATTTGCGCAAAATTTTAAGTGATATATTAAGATGCCGGCATCGATACTATAGATTCTATTATTTTAATTGTCAAACAGATCATTGCTAGTTGTTTTGTATAGGAATAAATATTTTTTATACACTTACCGTTTGCTTTAAGAGAGTTCATTTATAACAGGAAATTTAGAAATATAGATAACATCTCTTTCAGTATCTCCAACTCACGGATATTTAAAACAATATCTAAGTGATACATTATAGGTCTTATCCTAAAAGGTGTGAGAACCACATACTCAGGGATCATACCCCAATTATATAGATATTATTTTTAGTATATATTTCACATTTTCGAATTTTCATGACTCTGAGCTTTGCTTAGCGCTATCCCACCCTCCCCGTTTTTTACTAGTTACCATGGGTCCCAGACCGCATGTCTTGTTGTAATGCTTTGTCAGGGTAATCAGGCAGGGATTAAAGTGCTAAGAATAGTACAACTAAACACAACCTAATTATGATGGGTCCCAGACCGCATGTTTTATTATTATACTTTGTCAGGGTAATCATGCAGGCCATATAGACCTCCCCCGATATGGGGAGTAGCAGGTATTAAACTGCTAAGAACAGTACTACTTAACACAACCTAGTTACCATGGGTCCCAGACAACATGTTTTGTTGTTATACTTTGTCAGGGTAATCATGCAGGCCATATAGACCTCCCCCAATAGGGGGAGTAAAAGGGATTAAAGTGCTAAGAATAGTACTACTAAACAAAACCTAATTACCATGGGTCTTGTTGTTATACTTTCTCAGGGTAATCATGCAGGCCATATAGACCTACACAGATAGGGGGAGTAACATGGATTAAAGTGCTAAGAATAGTACTAATATAAACACAACCTAGTTACCATGGGTCCCAGACCGCATGTCTTGTTATAATTTGTCAGGGTGATCATGCAGGCCATATAGACCTCCCCCAATAGGGGGAGTTACAGGGATTAAAGTGCTAAGAATAGTACTACATAACACAACCTAGTTACCATGGCTCCCTGACCGCATGTTTTATTATTATACTTTGTCAGGGTAATTATATATCTATCAAATTGATCTATTTATCTTCTATCGATTCTATCTAGCTATCAATCTATGTATATCTATCTATCAAATCTATCTATCTCGTGGCCGGACTGATTTGAGACAGCCACTTGTGTTTCGGCCAAATTTGAAGTAGGAGGAGAGACCAATCATCTTCTTTTATCTCCCTGTTCCAAAAATGCAGGCCATATAGACCTCCTCCAATAGGGGGAGTAACAGGTAGTAAACTGCTAAGAATAATACTACTTAACACACCACGGGTCCCAGACCGCATGTCTTATTGTTATACTCTGTCAGGGAAATCATATTTCTATCAAATCTATCTATTTATCTATCAAATCTATCTAACTATCAATCGTATCTATCACATATAAATTGCATCTATTGATCGATGTAATTCATATCTATCAAATGTATATTGCATCTTTTGATCTATGTAATTCGTATCTATCAAATGTATATTGCATCGATTGATCTATGTAATTCGTATCTATCATCAAATGTATATTGCATCTATTGATCTATGTAATGTATGTATCTAACTATCAAATCTATCTAACTCGTGGTTGTGCATATGGACTGTTTGCAGTTGTTTGCGGTGCGTTACACGGGGAGTTTGGTCTGTCACTGTGAAGCGGGCGTAACCCTTACACTGAGTTCAGGATAACAAAGTGATGAGCTGCACCAGGGTACTTGTTAAAAAACTTTTATTGTAGGTCACAAAATCTTCTTTTCAGAAGCATCATTACACAACAATAATGGACATTGTGGTGTGTGTGTAGAAATCGCCCAAAGAGCTTCTTGCTGACGCAATTTGATTGATTTGGAATGGAGGCAGGCTTTGTGGATGAGAAAACAAGTGAGTTTTTGATAGTGGATTCACCGATCAAGCCTGTTTTCAATTTCCTTCCAAAAGTACATAAGTCTTTAATAGATGTGAAGGGCCGTCCCATTATCAGCGGCATAGGATCTATACTAGAGCCTATGTCACAATGGCTTGACTCCATCCTACAGCCAATGGTCTCTAAATTGCCAAGCTATTTGAGAGACACTAAGCAACTTCTGATTGAACTTGAATCAGTTGTCTGGCAAAGCCAATACAGTTGGCTATCAATAGATGTAACATCCCTGTACTCATCTATACCCCATGACAAGGGTCTGGAAGCTATTGCTTTTTTCCTGAAAAGGATGACTGAGTACAGTTCCCCATTTTGTAGTTACATCCTCAGAGTAACTGAGTTTTTGTTAACCCACAATTTCTTTATGTTTGAGGCGGACCACTATCTCCAGAGATGTGGGACAGCGATGGGGGCTAAATTTGCCCCCTCCTATGCCAACCTATTCATGGGTTGGTGGGAGCTGTCCCACATCTATGGAGAGAGTGGATCCTGGAGAGCTAAGATTATCTACTACAGGAGGTACATAGATGATCTTTTGATCATCTGGGATGGGAGTGAGACGGAAGCAGAGAACTTCCTAAAATATCTTAATAACAACACAGTGGGGATAAGGCTAACACATGAGTTTAATGTTACACAGCTCAACTATTTGGATGTAACACTAATGAGCAGGCAGCACAAAGTATACACAAAAGTGTTCAGAAAACCTATTTCAGGAAATACGCTGCTCCATGTGAGAAGTAACCACCCTAAAAGGGTTTTTCGATCAGTTACAAAGGGGCAGTTTATACGTTTAAGACGTAATTGTACAACACAAGAGGAATTTGATATACAGGCTTCAGACTTAGAGGACAGACTGTGTCAAAGAGGGTATAACAGAAAGGAAGTATCTATTGTAAGAGCAGAGATATCCAATACTATGAGGACACAATTTCTGAATCCAGAGAAACCTAAAGAAAAGGAACACTTTGAAGGTGTATCCTTTATTACAAGATACAGTAATCAATATCATAAAATCTGCAACATAATAAGAAAACATTTTCGGATGTTATCAGCTGATGATGATCTAAGTGAGATCATATCCAAGGGGTGCAGGTATGCTTTTAAAAAAGGAAAAAGTCTAGCTAACATTTTAGCTCCCACACAAATAAGTATTAAAAAACCGGATCAATCATCATGGTTAAGATTTAAAGGGGTTTTTAGATGCAGTTACACATCTTGCATAGCATGTGGATTGTTACAGAGCGGGGAAGGTTTCTCAAGCACAATAACAGGTGAACGCTTTAGGCATTTTTCATGCCTGAATTGTCGAGCAACTTATGTAGTCTACTTGCTGACCTGTGTACAGTGCGGAGTCCAATATACAGGACTCACGACTAGAGAAACAAGGGACAGAATACGCGAACATGTAACTAATATAAAAGCAGGGAAATTAACAACACCATTAGTGCAACACTTTAAAATGAAACATGACAAGAGTACAGATACAATGAGGTGGACGATTATTGAGCAGGTAACATGTAAGGCAAGGGGTGGGGACAGAGATAAACTCCTAGCCAAAAGGGAAGCCTTTTGGATACATAGACTCAAAACCAGAATCCCCACAGGTCTAAATTCGGAATTTGACATAATTAATTTTTGGGAATGAAAGGTCCTGGGTCTACAATTCAAAAGGCACGGTTAAAGAAGGGTCATTAATCATAACCAAAATCCATAGATATGTATTTCACTAATCGTATCTCACAGTTTGAGATTTGGAGTTTGGTATTTGAAGTCCCTTTCTTCCGAAAGTGAATGCTATAATCCATGTTTGGATTTTAAGAAATAATAAAAAAGTTCAAGAAAATATGCACAAAAATTATTGTATGAATAATTTTTTAACTATTTGTTTATTTGGATCAAGTCTGGCAACATCATAACTTGGAAGTTAATAAGAAATTTACAACAATAAGAAATTGAAAGTTACTAAATTTGGGAGTAGCTCTTTTCTTCTCTTTTCTTTTCTTTTCTTTTCTTTTTTGTAGTGGTTCGCTAGTTTTTAAGTCCTCATATTTAAGCAAAGGACCAAAAAGCACAGTAATAACTCATTACTATAAGTATGAAAGTTTACTGGGTAAAATAGCCGAAATAATTTGCCAAAATTACATTTTTAAGTTTAATGGCATTTATTGGTCTGTATAGCACAAGTAATTCTGATCTAAAGCAAATGAATAATTTCAATATTACTTATTTTTTGTTTATGAAAAGACAATGAATAACGATTTAAATTGGTGTATATTCATTAGGTGTGATGTTAGAGACCGCCCAGGATAATGGTTTTATCCAATCACAATTTAGCACATGGGATTTAAAGGTGAATTGGGATTATGAGCATTATGCTACGATTACGGCCGGTACAGGCTGAAACGCGTCAGCAAGAAGCTCTTTGGGCGATTTCTACACACACACCACAATGTCCATTATTGTTGTGTAATGATGCTTCTGAAAAGAAGATTTTGTGACCTACAATAAAAGTTTTTTAACAAGTACCCTGGTGCAGCTCATCACTTTGTTATCCTGAACTCTTTGAAACGGAGCCTGCACAGAGGTAGCTTGTATCCGCTGTCACTATGATTGATTCAGCCAGCGCCCACCACACGATTCTAACAGTTGATTGAACGGCTGTGAAGGAAGTATCCAGTGACGTCAGACGCCAAGTTACCGCGAGTGGAGCGGGACCCAGGAGGAGAGCGGATCACGAGCCGGAGGCAAAAAGAAAGGGGCTCTGCTGGATGCATACCCATTACCCCGGAGATTAAGCCAGCTCTCTTAGGACGGGCCAGACTCTGCAAGTAGCGGAAGGAAGAAACAACTGAGTCACTGTCTACAGCCAGGGGTGAGTCAATTTATCGAGACAACCACATCTTGGTATTACAAGTTTGGGTTTACATCACAATCACCAAATTGACTGGGCGTTTAAATAGGTGCTCACACAGACATTGACTGTTGTAACCCTTACACTACCTGATCGATACTAAATCATACCTGATGTTTTAAAGCACGTTATTCAAAAAAAATTTAGGAATGTTAGGTGATTAAGGCACTTTATGGCTTAAAACCAGACTCTGCATCAACTATGTAATTTTTCGTGGGAGTTTTGCCATGGATCCTCCTCCGGCCTGCCACAGTCCAGGTGTTAGTCCCCTTAAAACAACTTTTCCATCACTATTGTGGCCAGAAAGAGTCCTTGTGGGATTTAAAGTTCGCCTGCCTATTGAAGTCAATGGCGGTTCGCCGGTTCGCGAACAGTAGCGGAAGTTCGAGTCTGACGTTCGTGAACCGAAATTTTAAGGTTCGCGACATCACTAATTATCAATATGCTAACAGTTTACTATATAGCTTTTAATTTTAAAATGTATATTTAATACACTCACTATTTCTTGCATCAGCAGACAAATATTTCAGATATGTATGGGATTATTTAATACAATTGAATCTGAGTATGTTCATACTAAACATGAGTATACTACTTATATGGTACTTAAAAGGATATTACTACTTTCATCATGGAGCTAATTAATATTTTCTAAGTTTACAATGTCCATCTTAATATCACATACATACCTTGTGAGTGGCAGTCTGATGTAATTTCATATAGCTATATTTACATTTGATTATTATCCCATATTAATATAAATATTGCAAGTCTGTGGATAGTTGTTATGGTATAACGAGGATATCAAGGGTTAATACCTGATGAAAGATGCCCTGAATACGGGATCAGCAACACACAAACCCAGTTAATTCCCCCCAAACACGAGACCAAGTTCCATCTTGAGGGTAAAACAGAATAATGTGTTTTATTGAGGGCTATATGCCCAGTATTTATGCAAGTCTCCCACCTGGTTGACACTCCCTAGGAGACCAGATGGGGGATTGGAAGAGTATAGTACATTAGATAGAGGGTAGACGCCCTTTTACAGGATACAATAGAATTACATTACTTAACCAAATAAACAATTAAACACAAGAAAACAATGGAGTCCTTCTTGGCACCTGGCAGTCTGACTCTGGAGGTGATTAAACAATGTGAACGCTTATCACCTAAACTTAATTACAGTAAGCAATAGCTGATGCCAGGAAACCTGTCTTCAGAAAATAGTTTCTCAAAACTGAACAAAGTTAACCCTTCCAGTACTGACAGAGGGGTCTGTCACACGGCTCCCTCCTGGTGGGACACTCTGGCAGACCTGGCTTGACCCTTTGGCGGGTCAAATTGGGGATGACCGGACTAGGAGGTGATAGGAATGTCAGTTTGCTGGGACAATCCATCTGCATTCCTGTTATGAGAGAGAATTCCTGTCCGTATAAATAAGGGTTAAACTTCTTCAGTGCCCAGACCAGGGCTAAACAGTCCTTCAAGTTTTTGTTTTCAGAGACGCTTCTTTCCATTTGGAGACAAATCTCATCGGCTTCTTTACGAGTTTTTTGTACCTGCTCTTTATAGGTATCCACAATCCCTTCATACTGACATAGGGTGCCCTTGAGTTGCTGCACCTCACTATGAGCCAGTGTCAGCTTTTCCTCCAGTGTTGCTAAGTTTGTCTTTAATGTTTCATGTTCCACTCTCAAGCTGGTGTTTTCTGCGGTCTGTCGGTGCAGCTTGTCTAGCAGAGATTCCCGTTCTAAACATGCTTTTTCCTCTGCGCTCCTCTTCTCTCCCGTTAGCACTGTTACGTGATTGTTTAGCAAGACCATTTCATCCTCTTCTTGACTCTTCTCCTTCATCAGCGCATTGTAACGGGACTTCCACGTATCAATAGCGGATAGAGATTTACTGAGCTCAGCGTCCTGGGGCTCAGCAGCAGGTGGGTCGTCTCGGCGGCACGGTTCTGGGCATGGGTAGTCACAGGTTAACATCTCCGGGACCCATGGGAGCGTAGGCAGAAACAAGGGGGGCCAAGTTATTTCCAAGGAGAACATCAGCTGGTAAGTCCTTCATGACCCCCACATTCACATGTCTAGCGCCCACTCCTCAATCCAAATGTACCTGGGCAACAGGTAGGCGGAACACAGCGCCCCCTGCTACCCTCACAGTCACAGTGTCTCCGGTGTGCTGGTTCTCAGACACCAAGTTCTTTTGGAGCAAGGTCATGGTAGCACCAGTATCCCGTAGACCACTGACCTCCTTCCCATTAACTTTAACCAGTTGCCGGTGCTGTTGCCGGTTATCCTGGTGGGCAGCTTGCACAGGGTCTGCTTCATGTAGGATGCCCCAGCATTCTTCCTCCTCTATGCAGTGGGTAGCAGGCTGAGGGTTACGTGGGTTTCCGCCAGCGGGTCTTCTCCAGGACTGTGCTAGGTTCGCTGTGTTTAGGGTAATGGTATAGGTTCAGAGCAAGCGCCAAATGGGTGACCCCCTAGCTTTATACAAAAGGCCTCCTAGCTGGCCTATGGAGAACAAGAATTTGTGGTGGGTGTATAAAGCGCCTAAA
Organism: Bombina bombina; assembly: GCF_027579735.1. Lineage (NCBI taxonomy): Eukaryota > Metazoa > Chordata > Amphibia > Anura > Bombinatoridae > Bombina > Bombina bombina. The sequence goes on from NC_069502.1 coordinate 1,240,947,779, forward strand.
AGGCTAGGCTATAAGAAACATGAAAAATATGAAAAAATAAAAAAAAATAAAAAAAATAATACAATAGGATATGGTGGTCCTAGGAACAAGAATCTATCAATGAATTTTAACAGTTTAATACATCTTAAAACAAGTAATAGTAAAATAAAAATACATAAACATAAGCATAAATTTAAGCACAAATTAATACTGACTGTATATAAAATCAGATAAAACCGGGAGATATATAAGTCCTAATTATGGATCCATAATATAAAAAAGGTGAAAATGATAATATATATTATCTTGAAAAAGGCCCATACAGGCCGAAACGCATCGATAATTGGTAAGCACTTTTCTGACATTTTTATTTTATTTTATCCTATACAATCTACACTATGTTTTGTAATCTTCTATAGGACACCCAAACATTCCACTACAAGGACACAGAAAACCACTAGGAATCCACTGAAGTTTCTTGTACACCATCTAAGTTTTCAACACAATTTTTATATACTTTTTGGATTGCTGATTTTTTCATATTTTTTTACCACACTATATTTTTTTCACCACACCAAGTTTTTCACTATCTCCCACCACCACATCAGCTGTTATTTGGATTAAGTGTGACATAGACATTTTTTGGCTTTTAGCTAACACATATTATTTTTGGCATTTGGACACACATTTTCCATTAATTTTTTCTGGACACTTCTCACTGGATATTTTTTCTGGACACTTCTCACTGGATATTTTTTCTGGACACTTCTCACTGGATATTTTTTCTGGACACTTTTCACTGGACATTACCACTGGACAATATCCATTATTTTTTATATATATATATATATATATATATATATATATATATATATATTTATTTTATATCGTTTTCAACTTTTTTATATTATGGATCCATAATTAGGACTTATATATCTCCCGGTTTTATCTGATTTTATATACAGTCTGTATTAATTTGTGCTTAAATTTATGCTTATGTTTATGTATTTTTATTTTACTATTACTTGTTTTAAGATGTATTAAACTGTTAAAATTCATTGATAGATTCTTGTTCCTAGGACCACCATATCCTATTGTATTATTTTTTTTATATTTTTTTATATTTTTTTAATTTTTTTTGCATTTTTCATGTTTCTTATACCCTAGCCTTTTAGGCGCTTTATACACCCACCACCATCGCTGTGTTTAGGGGAGACTCTGGTCTTTTGTGCCCTAGTTCTTTACATCCAAAGCACCGAATAGGTTGTGAGTAGTCCCATGAGTTGAACCGGACTGTCTGAGGATAGTTTGTGGCTGGATGCCGTGTGGTAGAGCGGTGCACCGGGGGTTGGTAACTGGTAGCTGCTGGGGGGACTGTGGGTCTGTACTCCACTCTGGCAGGGATCTTAGTGGTAGCAGTGTCCAGTTTGCAGACATCCATATACTCATCTGCCAGGCGAGCAGCTTCATGCAGGGTGGAGGGTTTACGGTCCTGAACCCACTCTCTAACTCCTGCGGATAACTTGTCAAAGCAATGTTCCAACAGGAATAGCTGCAGCACCTCTTCCCCGGATATGGCTTGGCACCCCGCCATCCAGTGAGCTGCTGTGCGGTGCACCTTACATGCCCACTCAAAGTAGGAATCTCCAGCTAGTTTAACAGTGTCTCTGAACCGTCTCCTGTATGCCTCCGGTGTAATCGCATACAAAGTTAACCCTTCCAGTACTGACAGAGGGGTCTGTCACACGGCTCCCTCCTGGTTGGACACTCCGGCAGACCCGGCTTGACCCTTTGGCGGGTCAACTTGGGGATGACCGGACTAGGAGGTGGTAGGAATGTCAGTTTGCTGGGACAATCCATCTGCATTCCCGTTATGAGAGAGAATTCCTGTCTGTATAAATAAGGGTTCAACTTCTTCAGTACCCAGACCAGGGCTAAACAGTCCTTCAAGTATTTGTTTTCAGAGATGCTTCTTTCCAGTTGGAGACAAATCTCATCGGCTTCTTTACAAGTTTTTTGTACCTGCTCTTTATAGGTATCCACAAGCCCTTCATACTGACAGCGTCAGCTTTTCCTCCAGTGTCGCTAAGTTTGTCTTTACTGTTTCATGTTCCACTCTGAAGCAGGTGTTTTCTGCGGTCTGTCGGTGCAGCTTGTCTAGCAGAGATTCCCGTTCTAAACGCGCTTTTTCCTCTGTGCTCCTCTTCTCTCCCGCTAGCACTGTTACGTGATTGTTTAACATGACCATTTCATCCTCTACTTGACTCTTCTCCTTCATCAGCGTGTTGTAACGGGACTTCCACGTATCAATAGCGGATAGAGATTTACTGAGCTCAGCGTCCTGGAGCTTAGCAGCAGGTGGGTCGGTCTCGGTGGCACGGATCTGGGCATGGGTAGTCACAGGGTTAACATCGGTGGGACCCATGGGAGCGTAGGCAGAAACAAGGGGGGCCAAGTCATTTCCAAGGAGAACATCAGCTGGTACGTACTTCATGACCCCCACATTCACATGTCTAGAGCCCACTTCCCAATCCAAATGTACCTGGGCAACAGGTAGGCAGAACACAGCACCCCCTGCTACCCTCACAGCCACAGTGTCTCCGGTGTGCTGTTTCTCAGACACCAAGTTCTTTTGGAGCAAGGTCATGGTAGCACCAGTATCGCATAGACCACTGACCTCCTTCCCATTCACTTTAACCAGTTGCCGGTGCTGTTGCCGGTTATCCCGGTGGGCAGCTTGCACGGGGTCTGCTTCATGTAGGATGCCCCAGCATTCTTCCTCCTCTATGCAGTGGGCAGCAGGCTGAGGGTTACGTGGGTTTCCGCCGGCGGGTCTCCTCCAGGACTGTGCTTGGTTCGCTGTGTTTAGGGGACACTCTGGTCTTTTGTGCCCTAGTTGCTTACATCCAAAGCACCGAATAGGCTGTGAGTAGTCCCGTGAGTTGAACCGGGCTGCCTGAGGATAGTTTGTGGCCGGAGGTGGTGTGGTAGAGCGGTGCGCCGGGGGGTTGGTAACTGGTAGCTGCTGGGGTGACTGTGGGTCAGTACTCCACTCTTGGATTGAGTCTAGAGCCCAAGAGAAGGGATCAAGACTGGAAATAGTGCAACTGTTTGTGCGTGTTGTAACTGGTCTTGGTGGCTGTTTAACTTATATGTTAATTTTTTTGAAAAAAGGCAAAAGAAAAAACTGTATCTTAAGAGAGGCCTTATTTTGGCCTTGTTGGTAATATATTAAATCTAAATTCCAGTTCAAGTTTGTGTGTCCTTTACATTTATTATATCACTGGCGTGTAGCACAATTGTCAAAATACCATGGGGGTCAGTGTATGATTACTTAAATACAATATGCTTAATAAAGTTTGTAGTTAGCATTGGCTTGATATCATATAGCACTCGTACTGTTTGGAATGCTGTGAGCTGAAATAGCGTAATATGAGTCTTGTAGTGATTCTCAAACAGTGTCTATTAGAGTTAGGTGTCGGCTTGTCTAGTAACTTAGAAGAAATATCTTATTTTGCCCATTGTGAAACACTCCAATCCACCCCTAGCGTATGATACAAAATATAAACAAGCACCTATATATATATAAAAAAGTGGGACCCCTCAGAGGTGTCCCTTATATCAGTATAACTAGGTTGCCAAATTGACCATTAGCCAATATTTACAATCCAGTTCCTATGTGTTTTTAAAGCACACACATACACATATTGATTTTACAATCATTGTTGAATAAAAGTTATGTTTTAAGTAAATCCTTTTTGAATAGAAACTTTTTGGTCCTGAATGTGAGTTTATTATTACTATTCACTCAAATCAGGGACGGGAGTGCTGCCTAAGTGCACTATTTCCAGTCTTGATCCCTTCTCTTGGGCTCTAGACTCAATCCAAAAGTTGTTCCTGTGCACAAGCACCCCAGCTCACCACAAGCTACACTATTAAGATTGATATACACACAGACTTGAACGTGTGTACAGATATATGCATATGCATAGATAAATATATACGTACATAAACACATATCAATCTAATCTAATTTGAGCAACCCTGTATTAACATTATTGTAGTGCTAGTGCCATTCTTTCTTTTTCTCAACACAGTACTCCACTCTGGCAGGGATCTTAGTGGTAGCAGTGTCCAGTTTGCGGGCATCCGTATACTCATCTGCGAGGCGAGCAGCTTCATGCAGGGTGGAGGGTTTACGGTCCCGAACCCACTCTCTAACTCCTGCGGATAACTTGTCAAAGCAATGTTCCAACAGGAATAGCTGCAGCACCTCTTCCCCAGATACGGCTTGGCACCCCGCCATCCAGTGAGCTGCTGTGTGGTGCACCTTACATGCCCACTCAACGTAGGAATCTCCAGCTAGTTTAACAGTGTCTCTGAACTGTCTCCTGTATGCCTCCGGTGTAATTGCATACCTGGAGAGCAGAGCCTCTTTTACAGCATTATAATCCCCGACTTCCTCATCTGGAATGGCCCGAAAAGCCTAGCTGGCCCGGCCGGATAATTTTCCGGATAATATCGTGACCCAGTCCTCTGTGGGTACCTTGTGTAGGGCACATTGCCTCTCAAAATCCGCAAGGTACCCATCAATCTCTCCTTCTGTTTCCAGGAAGTTTTTAAAAGCTGCAAAATTTACTTTTCTCTTTTCCACTGGGGTTGCTGTGACTTGGGCTGCTGCAGCACCGCTTTGGCGAAGTAGGTTGGCCTCCACAGCTGCTATGACCCGGTCAATAATTTCGGCAGACGGGTTGGGGCCATAATGTGCCAGTCTTATTTTAACCGCCTGGTAAAATCTTGCTTCTTTGGGTGTTCTGTCTGATATGCTGGGCTCATTGGTTCCTTCGGGCCCTGGTACTCCGTCCATCTCGGTCAGTATTGTAATAATCTCCCTCTTCCTGAGGTTACTGGCTTGTCGGTCCCGTTGTTCTAGCACGTCTTTAAGGGTGGCTCTTTTTAGCCTTTCATACGGTATTCCCATTAGGTCTGGATGTGTAGTTGCTCTTCTGGGAGATGAGGACCATCCCGTCGATTGCCACCAATTGTTATGGTATAACCCGGTTATCAAGGGTTAATACCTGATGAAAGATGCCCTGAATACGAGATCAACAACACACGAAGCAAGTTAATTCCCCCCAAACACGAGACCAAGCTCCATCTTGATTGTAAAACATAATAATGTGTTTTATTGAGGGCTATATGCCCAGTATTTATGCAGGTCTTCCACCTGGTTGACACTCCCTAGGAGACCAGATGGGGGATTGGAAAAGTATAGTACATTAGATAGAGGGAAGACGCCCTTTTACAGGATACAATAGAATTACATTACTTAACCAAATAAACAATTAAACACAAGAAAACAATGGAGTCCTTCTTGGCACCTGGCAGTCTGACTCTGGAGGTGATTAAACAATTTGAACGCTTATCACCTAAACTTAATTACAGTAAACAATAGCTGATGCCAGGAAACCTGTCTTCAGAAAATAGTTTCTCAAAACTGAACAAAGTTAACCCTTCCAGTGCTGACAGAGGGGTCTGTCACAATATTATTTTAATATTTAGTGTATACGCTATATGACATGATTCCAGGCACACATTATATAGGCATTCATATATTAGTATCTACTAGTCATATCTGAAACCTAGTGGGGATCCAATAGAGCGTTTTGGTGCACTTATTTTAATAGCCAGACACTTTCTGAACAGAACTATGCTCTCTGTATAATAACTGCTAGTACTAAATAAGTTATACCGGTTGAGTGGTCTGGGTTGTGCCAGACTTAGCTTTTATTTAATCCGATTTCACTAGCAACCTAGTTTCAATAATCAAAATGTCTGGGTTGTGCTGGATATAGCATTTACCCAGCACAATACCGTCAATGTTTATTTTTGCTAATGGTTCTGGGTTGTGCCAGACTTAGCACTTATTGCCATAATTATTGTTTGCGACGAATGAAAGGCACAGTTTAGGTGATACTGGATTGGGCTAATTTTTCTTTGATGTGCACAGGCAATGCTTCATAAAACAGATTCACAAATTCTGAGCTTTCAAATATGGGGTAGTCTCCAGCCATACTGTACACACTTTTTAGTGTAGAAAGGAATTCTATAGGGCATTGATTGGCGCAACATTTCAACCCGGATACGGCTATTTTAGCTTTGTTTCACTCCAGGAATGAATATTCATATCCTTAAGTGAAGCAAAGAACTTGTATGTTTATCCTCAAATACCCAGGGCAGAAATGTAATTTTCAACTGCTTACTATTAACATTCATTATGGATAAAGCATTTTCATAGGACTCTAAGTGGTCAATTATAGAATTGGTTCCTTTGTTGGAAAATATAGGTACTGCACCACTTAAGAAAATAATTATTTTAGGGATGTCATATACCTTATTAAATGTATCTTGGATATCAAGGGTTAATACCAGATGAAAGATGCCCTGAATACGGGATCAGCAACACACAAACCCAGTAAATTCCCCCCAAACACGAGACCAAGCTCCATCTTGAGGGTAAACAGAATAATGTGTTTTATTGAGGGCTATATGCCCAGTATTTATGCAGGTCTCCCACCTGGTTGACACTCCCTAGGAGACCAGATGGGGGATTGGAAGAGTATAGTACATTAGATAAAGGGAAGACGCCCTTTTACAGGATACAATAGAATTACATTTCTTAACCAAATAAACAATTAAACACAAGAAAACAATGGAGTCCTTCTTGGCACCTGGCAGTCTGATATCTGGAGGTGATTAAACAAGGTGAACACTTATCACCTAAACTTAATTACAGTAAACAATAGCTGATGCCAGGAAACCTGTCTTCAGAAAATAGTTTCTCAAAACTGAACAAAATTAACCCTTCCAGTACTGACAGAGGGGTCTGTCACACGGCACCCTCCTGGTGGGACACTCCAACAGACCTGGCTTGACCATTTACCCTTATCTTTTAGTAGCTTTATTGCACTATGTTTCTTATCATTTTATAGGTTCAAGATGATACCACTGAAGTTCTAACACACACCTCAAGAAGAGGACCCACACTTAGGAATCCTATTACCACACTTGTTTGGATATATTTTGGATATATTTTGAGTTACAACAGACTTTTTAACAACATTTGTATTTGGAGTTATCACAACCTTTTTGGGAACACTATTTTTAAGGATATATTTGACATTCACTAAGGCATATTTTTGGTATACATCCCACTCATTTTTATTTTTATTTTTAGAATTATTTTTCACTTTTACACAGTTGTGATATCACAAGTTGTATTTTTTACTATTTTTTTTCATTTTTTGGAGGCAATTAATCTATTTTTTCACATTTTTTCACATTTTTTCATTTTTTCATATCTTTGAGTGGTTCACTAAGTTTGAACACACCAGCATTGGGACATTTTAAAAGTCGATATACCATAGGATCACACGACTATTCCTCAGATTTTTAAGACTTTATTTCTATTTTTATAAACCCCCCCTTTTTATGTGCACATAATGGTACCATAGATCTTGTTTTCAAGATCCTGTTTATAAAATTTTGTTTTTAAAGGACTTTTTACTACTGTCATTTATGTATTTTATGTATATACACATTGTCAAGGATTTTTAAACATATATGTCATATTAAATGTTATTAGCAAAACATAATAAATGTTTTTAGCAAAGCATATAGGAGCGTTTGATCCATTATAAATTCCTTTTTCCATACATTGTAATATTCATGCACTTAGACCTATCGGCTATTTGTATTACTATCATATACACCACTTATAGGTATAACAACTAATCGTGGACACCATCTTTAGCCACAAACCCTTCTTCTAGGGCTTTGTAGCGCTGTACTCACCAAGCACTTTTAACCTATTGACCATTTGGCAGGTCAACTTGGGGATGACCGGACTAGGAGGTGGTAGGAATGTCAGTTTGCAGGGACAATCCATCTGCATTCCCGTTATGAGAGAGAATTCCTGTCTGTATAAATAAGGGTTCAACTTCTTCAGTACCCAGACCAGGGCTAAACAGTCCTTCAAGTTTTTGTTTTCAGAGATGCTTCTTTCCAGTTGGAGACAAATCTCATCGGCTTCTTTACGAGTTTTTTGTACCTGCTCTTTATAGGTATCCACAAGCCCTTCATACTGACAGCGTCAGCTTTTCCTCAAGTGTCGCTAAGTTTGTCTTTACTGTTTCATGTTCCACTCTGAAGCAGGTGTTTTCTGCGGTCTGTCGGTGCAGCTTGTCTAGCAGAGATTCCCGTTCTAAATGCGCTTTTTCCTCTGTGCTCCTCTTCTCTCCCGCTAGCACTGTTACGTGATTGTTTAACGTGACCATTTCATCATCTACTTGACTCTTCTCTTTCATCAGCGCGTTGTAATGGGACTTCCACGTATCAATAGCGGATAGAGATTTACTGAGCTCAGCGTCCTGGAGCTTAGCAGCAGGTGGGTCGGTCTCGTTGGCACGGATCTGGGCATGGGTAGTCACAGGGTTAACATCGGTGGGACCCATGGGAGCGTAGGCAGAAACAAGGGGGGCCAAGTCATTTCCAAGGAGAACATCAGCTGGTACGTACTTCATGACCCCCACATTCACATGCCTAGAGCCCACTCCTCAATCCAAATGTACCCGGGCAACAGGTAGGCAGAACACAGCGCCCCCTGCTACCCTCACAGCCACAGTGTCTCCAGTGTGCTGTTTCTCAGACACCAAGTTCTTTTGGAGCAAGGTCATGGTAGCACCAGTATCCCGTAGACCACTGACCTCCTTCCCATTCACTTTAACCAGTTGCCGGTTATCCCGGTGGGCAGCTTGCACGGGGTCTGCTTCATGTAGGATGCCCCAGCATTCTTCCTCCTCTACGCAGTGGGCAGCAGGCTGAGGGTTACGTGGGTTTCTGCCGGCGGGTCTCCTGCAGGACTGTGCTTGGTTCGCTGTGTTTAGGGAACACTCTGGTCTTTTGTGCCCTAGTTGCTTACATCCAAAGCACCGAATATGCTGTGAGTAGTCCCGTGAGTTGAAACGGGCTGTCTAAGGATAGTTTGTGGCTGGAGGCGGTGTGGTAGAGCGGTGCGCCGGGGGTTGGTAACTGGTAGCTGCTGCGGTGACTGTGGGTCGGTACTCCACTCTGGCAGGGATCTTAGTGGTAGCAGTGTCCAGTTTGCGGGCATCCGTATGCTCATCAGCCAGGTGAGCAGCTTCATGGAGTGTGGAGGGTTTACGGTCCCAAACCCACTCTCTAACTCCTGCGGATAACTTGTCGAAGCAATGTTCCAACAGGAATAGCTGCAGCACCTCTTCCCCAGATACGGCTTTGCACCCCGCCATCCAGTGAGCTGCTGTGTGGTGCACCTTACATGCCCACTCAACGTAGGAATATCCAGCTAGTTTAACAGTGTCTCTGAACTGTCTTCTGTATGCCTCCAGTGTAATTGCATACCTGGAGAGCAGAGCCTCTTTTACAGCATTATAATCCCAGACTTCCTCATCTGGAATGGCCCGAAAAGCCTAGCTGGCCCGGCCAGATAATTTTCCGGATAATATCGTGACCCAGTCCTCTGTGGGTACCTTGTGTAGGGCACATTGCCTCTCAAAATCCGCAAGGTACCCATCAATCTCTCCTTCTTTTTCCAGGAAGTTTTTAATAGCTGCAAAATGTACTTTTCTCTTTTCCACTGGGGTTGCTGTGACTTGGGCTGCTGCAGCACCACTTTGGCGAAGTAGGTTGGCCTCCACGGCTGCTATGACCCGGTCGATAATTTCGGCAGATGGGTTGGGGCCATAATGTGCCAGTCTTATTTTAACCGCCCGGTCAAAGCTTGCTTCTTCGGGGGTTCTGTCTGATATGCTGGGCTCATTGGTTCCTTCGGGCCCTGGTACTCCGTCCATCTCAGTCAGTATTGTAATAATCTCCCTCTTCCTGAGGTTACTGGCCTGTCGGCCCCATTGTTCTAGCAGGTCTTTAAGGGTGGCTCTTTTCAGCCTTTCATACGGTATTCCCATTAGGTCCGGATGTGTAGTTGCTCTTCTGGGCAATGAGGACCATCCCGTCGCTTGCCACCAATTGTTATGGTATAACCCGGATATCAAGGGTTAATACCAGATAAAAGATGCCCTGAATACGGGATCAGCAGCACATGAACCCAGTTAATTCCCCCCAAACACGAGACCAAGCTCCATCTTGAGGGTAAAACAGAATGTGTTTTATTGAGGGCTATATGCCCAGTATTTATGCAGGTCTCCCATCTGGTTGACACTCCCTAGGAGACCAGATGGGGGATTGGAAGAGTATAGTACATTAGATAGAGGGAAGACGCCCTTTTACAGGATACAATAGAATTACATTACTTAACCAAATAAACAATTAAACACAAGAAAACAATGGAGTCCTTCTTGGCACCTGGCAGTCTGATATCTGGAGGTGATTAAACAAGGTGAACGCTTATCACCTAAACTTAATTACAGTAAACAATAGCTGATGCCAGGAAACCTGTCTTCAGAAAATTGTTTCTCAAAACTGAACAAAGTTAAACCTTCCAGTACTGACAGAGGGGTCTGTCACAATATGGGTTTTAACAGCCAACCCGTTTAACTGTTATACCACTTTTAGTTCATTAGGGGGCAGCAGACATAGAAATGCAATTTCATTATCAATACTGCTAACTGTTTACTATATATCTTTTAATTTTTAAATGTATATTTAATATATATATTTAATATAATCACTTTTCTTGCATCAGCAGACAAATATGTCCAATATGTATGGGATTAGTAAATACTATTTAATCAGAGTATTTTCATACTAACTATCGGCTAGATTTGGAGTTTTGTCGGTAACGACCCGAAAAGCTAACGCCGGCTTTTTTCTGGCCGCACCATAAGAATAACTCTGGTATTGAGAGTCCACATAAAGGCTGCGTTAGGCTCCGAAAAAGGAGCGTAGAGCATATTTAACGCAGCTTCAATTCTCGATACCAGAGTTGCTTACGCAAGCGGCCAGCCTCAAAAACGTGCTCGTGCACGATTCCCCCATAGAAAACAATGGGGCTGTTTGAGCTGAAAAAAAACCTAACACCTGCAAAAAAGCCGCGTTCAGCTCCTAACGCAGCCCCATTGTTTGCTATGCGGAAACACTTCCTACGTCTGCACCTAACACTCTGACATGTACCCTGAGTCTAAACACCCCTAACTTTACACTTATTAACCCCTAATCTGCCGCCCCCGCTATCGCTGACCCCTGCATATTATTATTAACCCCTAATCTGCCGCTCCGTAAACTGCCGCTACTTACATTATCCCTATGTACCCCTAATCTGCTGCCCTAACATCGCCGACCCCTATATTATATTTATTAACCCCTAATCTGCCCCCCACAACGTCGCCTCCACCTGCCTACACTTATTAACCCCTAATCTGCCTAGCGGACCTGAGCGCTACTATGATAAAGTTATTAACCCCTAATCCGCCTCACTAACCCTATAATAAATAGTATTAACCCCTAATCTGCCCTCCCTAACATCACCGACACCTAACTTCAATTATTAACCCCTAATCTGCCGACTGGAGCTCACCGCTATTCTAATAAATGTATTAACCCCTAAAGCTAAGTTTAACCCTAACACTAACACCCCCCTAAGTTAAATATAATTTACATCTAACGAAATTAATTATTTCTTATTAAATAAATTATTCCTATTTAAAGCTAAATACTTACCTGTAAAATAAATCCTAATATAGCTACAATATAAATTATAATTATATTATAGCTATTTTAGGATTAATATTTATTTTACAGGCAACTTTGTAATTATTTTAACCATGTACAATAGCTATTAAATAGTTAAGAGCTATTTAATAGTTACCTAGTTAAAATAATTACAAAAATTAAATGTAAAATAAATCCTAACCTAAGTTACAATTAAACCTAACACTATACTATCATTAAATTAATTAAATAAAATACCTACAATTACACCTAACACTACACTATCAATAAATAAATTAAATAATACAATTCCTACAAATAACTACAATGAAATAAACTAACTAAAGTACAAAAAATAAAAAAGAACTAAGTTACAAAAAATAAAAAAATATTTACAAACATAAGAAAAATATTACAACAATTTTAAACTAATTACACCTACTCTAAGCCCCCTAATAAAATAACAAAGACCCCCAAAATAAAAAATGCCCTACCCTATTCTTAAATACTAAAGTTCAAAGCTCTTTTACCTTACCAGCCCTGAACAGGGCCCTTTGCGGGGCATGCCCCAAGAAGTTCAGCTCTTTTGCCTGTAAAAAAAACATACAATACCCCCCCAACATTACAACCCACCACCCACATACCACTAATCTAACCCAAACCCCCCTTAAATAAACCTAACACTAAGCCCCTGAAGATCATCCTACCTTGTCTTCACCTCACCAGGTATCACCGATCCGTCCTGGCTCCAAAATCTTCATCCAACCCAAGCGGGGGCTGGCGTACATCATCCGGTGGCTGAAGAGGTCCAGAAGAGGCTCCAAAGTCTTCATCCTATCCGGGAAGAAGAGGCGATCCGGACCAGCAACCATCTTGATCCAAGCAGCATCTTCTATCTTCATCCGATGACGACTGGCTCCATCCTGAAGACCTCCAACGCGGACTCATCTTCTTCCGGCGACGTCCAACTGAAGAATGACGGTTCCTTTAAGGGACGTCATCCAAGATGGCGTCCCTCGAATTCCGATTGGCTGATAGGATTCTATCAGCCAATCGGAATTAAGGTAGGAATATTCTGATTGTCTGATGGAATCAGCCAATCATAATCAAGTTCAATCCGATTGGCTGATCCAATCAGCCAATCAGATTGAGCTCGCATTCTATTGGCTGTTCCGGATCGGATCTGTTTCTGATTGGAACAGCCAATAGAATGCAAGCTCAATCTGATTGGCTGATTGGATCAGCCAATCGAATTGAACTTGATTCTGATTGGCTGATTCCATCAGCCAATCAGAATATTCCTACCTTAATTCCGATTGGCTGATAGAATCCTATCATCCAATCGGAATTCGAGGGACGCCATCTTGGATGACGTCCCTTAAAGGAACCATCATTCTTCAGTTGGACGTCGCCGGAAGAAGATGGGTCCGCGGTGGAGGTCTTCAGGATGGAGCCGGTCGTCATCGGATGAAGATAGAAGATGCCGCTTGGATCAAGATGGTTGCCGGTCCGGATCGCCTCTTCTTCCTGGATAGGATTAAGACTTTGGAGCCTCTTCTGGACCTCTTCAGCCACCGGATGATGGATCGCCAGCCCCCGCTTGGGTTGGATGAAGATTTTGGAGCCAGGACGGATCGGTGATACCTGGTGAGGTGAAGACAAGGTAGGATGATCTTCAGGGGCTTAGTGTTAGGTTTATTTAAGGGGGGTTTGGGTTAGATTAGGGGTATGTGGGTGGTGGGTTGTAATGTTGGGGGGGGTATTGTATGTTTTTTTTTACAGGCAAAAGAGCTGAACTTCTTGGGGCATGCCCCGCAAAGGGCCCTGTTCAGGGCTGGTAAGGTAAAAGAGCTTTGAACTTTAGTAATTTAGAATAGGGTAGGGCATTTTTTTATTTTGGGGGGCTTTGTTATTTTATTAGGGGGCTTAGAGTAGATGTAATTAGTTTAAAATTGTTGTAATATTTTTCTTATGTTTGTAAATATTTTTTTATTTTTTGTAACTTAGTTCTTTTTTATTTTTTGTACTTTAGTTAGTTTATTTCATTGTAGTTATTTGTAGATATTGTATTTAATTAATGTATTGATAGTGTAGTGTTAGGTTTAATTGTAGGTAATTATAGGTATTTTATTTAATTAATTTAATGATAGTATAGTGTTAGGTTTAATTGTAACTTAGGTTAGGATTTATTTTACAGGTAATTTTGTAATTATTTTAACTAGGTAGCTATTAAATAGTTCTTAACTATTTAATAGCTATTGTACCTGGTTAAAATAATTACAAAGTTGCCTGTAAAATAAATATTAATCCTAAAATAGCTACAATGTAATTATAATTTATATTGTAGCTATATTAGGATTTATTTTACAGGTAAATATTTAGCTTTAAATAGGAATAATTTATTTAATAAGAGTTAATTAATTTCGTTAGATTAAAATTATATTTAACTTAAGGGGGTGTTAGTGTTAGGGTTAGACTTAGCTTTAGGGGTTAATACATTTATTAGAATAGCGGTGAGCTCCGGTCGGCAAATTAGGGGTTAATAATTGAAGTTAGGTGTCGGCGATGTTAGGGAGGGCAGATTAGGGGTTAATACTATTTATAATAGGGTTAGTGAGGCGGATTAGGGGTTAATAAGTGTAGGCAGGTGGAGGCGACGTTGAGGGGGGCAGATTAGGGGTTAATAAATATAATATAGGTGTCGGCGGTGTTAGGGGCAGCAGATTAGGGGTACATAAGGATAACGTAGGTGGCGGCGCTTTGCGGTCAGCAGATTAGGGGTTAATAAGTGTAGGTAGCTGGCGGCGACGTTGTGGGGGGCAGATTAGGGGTTAATAAATATAATATAGGGGTCGGCGGTGTTAGGGGCAGCAGATTAGGGGTACATAAGGATAACGTAGGTGGCGGTCGGCAGATTAGGGGTTAAAAAAATGTAATCGAGTGGCGGCGATGTGGGGGGACATCGGTTTAGGGGTACATAGGTAGTTTATGGGTGTTAGTGTACTTTAGAGTACAGTAGTTAAGAGCTTTATGAACCGGCGTTAGCCCAGAAAGCTCTTAACTACTGACTTTTTTCTGCGGCTGGAGTTTTGTCGTTAGATTTCTAACGCTCACTTCAGCCACGACTCTAAATACCGGAGTTAGAAAAATCCCATTGAAAAGATAGGATACGCAATTGACGTAAGGGGATCTGCGGTATGGAAAAGTCACGGCTGAAAAGTGTGCGTTAGACCCTATTTTGAGTGACTCCAAATACCGGAGGTAGCCTAAAACCAGCGTTAGGAGCCTCTAACGCTGGTTTTCACGGCTACCGCCCAACTCTAAATCTAGCCGTATGAGTTTACTACTTATATGGTACTTAAACGGATATTAATAATTTCAGCATGGATCTAATTAATATTTTATCAGTTTACAATTTAAATCTTAATATCACATACATACCTTGTGAGTGGCAGTCTGATGTAATTTCATATAGCTATATTTACATTCGATTATTATCCCATATTAATATAAATATTGCATATCTGTAGATATTATTTTAATATTTAGTGTATACGCTATATGATATGATTCAGGGCACACATTATATAGGCATTCATATATTAGTATCTACTAGTTATATCTGAAACCTAATTTGTGTATCAGATGACTGGAAAACAAAAGTATGTTATTCATTTTGAAATAAATTGGACATTTTAAATTGACCATATAGCTACTTACTCAATTTAGCAGATACTTTTCTACTATGTTACTGTTAGGCATTTCTCTCAGAACCACAAATATACATTTATACAATGCTGAGGTACACCATAACTGAAAATTTGACATAAGTTGTACTTTAAAATCTCAATTTTGATGCTTTCAACTTCCCCATATCACCAAGGGCATTTGGAGCTTCAACGTCTGGGGTTTGTGTATTTGGAACTCAGTGTGTGCCAATTTGCACTGAGATAATAGATATTTAAATTGTTGGTCATCCTGGAAAGGTATCTTAAATTGTAGACCTCTCGGCTGCTTATCCACAGGGGTTCCTGTGATCTAAGTAATGAATTTATTAGGCTAAATTAATTTAGAGATTTCAATCTGGATAGACTATACAACAATAATTCTTTAGAAATTACCTCTCTTCTGAGACCATGATCAAAGTCTCTTTAGATGTGACATTATCTCTTATAGTTGTTTGTTCTTTAAAAGTCCTGTCTAGTGAAACTCTGAACAGCAGGAGGTTTGAGTAAACATACTTTCATGTGTACTGGGGACATGCCAGGCATGTAATGTGTCTCTGACACAGAAAGGGGGGGTCGACATCATCCAATTCAGTGTTGTCAACAATGTTGTATCATGCAGCAATAACATTGATATCAATAGCTTGCTATATGAATGACATAATCAATACGATATCTGTGCACATAGCTTCCAATTATATCTTACCTTTTTATGACAGCATAGTACTGTGTATGCATTCTGCCTCTGCATAGTGCTGTTTATGTATTGTGCCTCTGTATTGCGCCGTGTATGTATTGTGCCTCTGTATAGCGCCGTGTATGTATTGTGCCTCTGTATAGTGCTGTGTATGTATTGTGTCTCTGTATAGTGCTGTGTATCTATTGTGTCTCTGTATAGTGCTGTGTATGTATTGTGTCTCTGTATAGCGCCGTGTATGTATTGTGCCTCTGTATAGTGCTGTATATGTATTGTGTCTCTGTATAGTACTGTGTATGTATTGTGTCTCTGTATAGCGCCGTGTATGTATTGTGCCTCTGTATTGCGCTGTGTATGTATTGTGTCTCTGTATAGCGCCTTGTATGTATTGTGTCTCTGTATAGCGCCGTGTATGTATTGTGCCTCTGTATTGCGCTGTGTATGTATTGTGTCTCTGTATAGCGCCGTGTATGTATTATGTCTCTGTATAGCGATGTGTATGTATTGTGCCTCTGTATTGCGCCGTGTATGTATTGTGTCTCTGTATAGCGCCGTGTATGTATTGTGTCTCTGTATAGCGCCGTGTATGTATTGTGCCTCTGTATTGCACCGTGTATGTGTTGTGTCTCTGTATAGCACTGTGTATGTGTTGTGTCACAGGAAGCAGATCAGACACATATGGTATAGAGCAGGGGTTAAGGAGAGTTATTGAAAAACCATGCACTAGATAAGATCAAAGCTACACATAAAAAACAGGCAATCCCTAAGCCTGAAAAGACAATCAGAGGAAAATAGTAAGGATATATGTGAGCGCCTATAAGTGTAAAAAACACAAATGGCAATAGATCTTTTTATAATGGCTTCTTTAGTATAATCTGTTTTAATTTTTTTTTATTTTTTGGGTAAATGTAGTAAAAAATAATATTAAGGTTAGAAGGTCCAAAAGTTTAGTGATAAGAATAATAAAAAATGAGTAATATATAATTGTTTATTGATAAAAATTAATTGTTAACTCATAAAAGATTGGACTTTAGAAAAAAGAAGAATAACACACACAGACAATGCTAAAATAATAAATCTCCCTATTGGTACCAATATAATAGCTAATCTAGTGGGGAAAATAATATCAAAAATGTAAAAAGACTCTTAAAATATAATCCTGTTTATAAAAATAATAACAATCAGTAGTAAGTTTAAATAATAACAGTCTATCTTTAGACATATATTTCTAATGTTCTTCAAGAGTAATCCTCTCCTGTTGGTATTATCTCTTAAGTCTGTGCACAATTTTTTTTATAATTACCACAGTATGTCCTCAGGCAAAGTGAACTATATCCTCCAGTTATCCATTTGAGTTACCTTGCAAGCACCTTTTAAACAGACTGTTTCCAAGAACAGGCACTCCTATTCAAAGCAGTTTGAAATCCGAACCAGATTGTAAACAAAATCCGCTGCCGATACTCCTCTGTTTGCAGGAGACGCCAAACAATCCTGTGTTGGTTCCTTGGACACGCCCACAAGTGCGGGAAATGACATCAGCGGTTTAGTTCCTGATGTCCTTAGCAGCATTAGTGTATCATCAGTGTATCATCCGTGTATTGGCAACGCGTTTCAGGTCAAGCCATACTGGATGATACTGTTATGGTCCTTTTATACATCTAGCGTCATTGCTAGATTTGTCTATTGTTAATTAAAGCCTTGCATATAAATTGTATCTCATCTTATTAGTGCTGACTACAGAGTGTCCATATTTTTTAGAGGTCTTCACATAATAGACAGGAGTATTTTATATTGTTTGTGTAGAAACAGCTTTGTACGTAAAACATTTTGTTTCATTATGTAATCAAAAGAAAGAAAAGAGTAAAAACAATAGGATTGGAATTTAAAGAGGTGAAATATTTTTTCAGTTGAATTAATAATTAATAAAATTCCCAAATCAAGAATTTTTTGGTTTAAAATGAATAAATATAAGTGTATTTATATCTCATATTTGTTCTAATAGACATGTTTTAAAAAATATTAAAAACATATTACTATTCAATATGGACCTGAAACCAATTATAAACCATATTTGTAATTGTTTCTCTTTTTAAATATTTAGTCATTATTTCACCTACCTATAGATATTTCTTAGGGAAATATCTATTTAAAATGTAATGTGTTATTAAAGGGTATAGGTATAAGGCATTTGAAACATCTTAAATATATATTCATAAAACATTTTATTAATTTAAAAAACATTTAATTAATTTAAAAAACAATTTAATGTTATAAAACTAGTATAAACCATTGTAAAAAACTAAAAACATTTTTTTGTATAATTATTTAAAAAAGCTCCCTAGTTCAATTTCTAAATTAAGACCCTGTGGATGTAGTGTATCTAGATTAAAAATCCATTTACTCTCTAACTGCAATAGTTTATTATGTGTGTGTCCCCCTCTTGTTTGTTTGGGCAATTTGGCTATCCCCATATATTGAAAACATTTTAGATTACCTCAATTACATTGTTTAAAATGTTTAGGGACTGGTAGGTCCTTATTCCTTTCTTTATCCATATTTTCGATTGATAGGATATGTTCTCTAATTCTTTCCCGTAGGGGTCTTTCCGACTCTCCTACATATTGTAGGCCACATTTGCATTGGATTACATACATCGTATTACTATCTGTACATCTTATACAATCTTGAATTTTAAATTCCCTTTTATTTATGTTGGAACTGACTGTTTTGCTCTTCTGTGAGTGTCTACAGGATTTGCAGATAAAGCAAGGAAAAAACCTTTTATTTCATTTCCTTTTAAGTCTCTGTCATTATTTCGTTTTGTCTTTGTGGTAGTGGGGGCTAGACTATTTTTCAGGTTATTCGCTCTTCTATAGACAAATTGGGGTCTGTCATTAATTAGAGGTCCTAATATTTTATCTTGCTTTAACACATGCCAGTGTTTCTTCATATTTTTTTCTGTTATTTTATGATTGGCATTATATTCTGTGACAAAAGGTACTTTAATTGTGCTGATTTGATCAGCATTTGATTCTTTTTGTTTCTTTATTAGTAGAGACCTTCTATCTATTTTTCAACATCTTGTCTTATCTCTTCTACAAAATTATCTTTGTACCCTCTTTCAATAAATTTTGCTTTAAGATTAAGTGATTGAGTTAAATAATCCTCCTTTCTGTTGCAATTTTTTCTAACCCTCATCATTTGACCCTTAGGGATGTTGCTTTTCCATAATTGGTGGTGACAGCTGGTTGAATGTATGAAGTTGTTACTGTCAACCGGTTTAAAATATGTTCTTGTACTCAGTTTTCCTTGCTCTACATAAATTTCTAAATCTAGAAAATTTAAATTTTCCTTGCTTATTTCTTTAGTGAATCTGATATTATGGCTATTGCTATTCATATTGTTAAAAAAATCTTCTAAAGATTCTGATGTCCCTCTCCAAATAATAAGTACATCATCTATGTACCTTTTAAAGAGGACTAGTTCCTGGGTGGCTAAAAATTGTTGTTCCCATAGGACCATAAAAAGATTCGCGTAACTGGGTGCGAACCTAGTCCCCATAGCGGTCCCACATATTTGTACATAATAAGAATAATCAAAATGAAAATAATTATGGTTCAAAATGAAGTCTATGCTATCCAAAATGAATTCTCTCTGTTCCTTTTTAATTGTGGAGTCCTTGCTTAAAAAATACTTAACTGCTTCTAAGCCTTTTGTATGTTCAATTATAGTGTAGAGCGATGTAACGTCGCAACTTACTAGCCACATTTCTTCTGTCCATGTTAAATCTTCTAGTAGTTTTATTACTTCTGTTGAATCTTTTAAATATGAATCAAGAGATACTACATACTTTTGCAGATATCTATCCACATATTGAGATAGGTTGGCAGTTACTGAATCTATGCCTGATATTATTGGCCTGCCCGGTGGGTCCGTAAGGGACTTATGTATCTTAGGTAAGATATAGAAAACAGGGATTTTTGGTGTTTTTTTAAAAAGGAAATAATATTCTTTTTCATTTATGACTTCAAAAATGTTGTATTTATTCAGTAATGTTTTTAATTCCCAAATATAAAATGTAGTGGGGTTAATTTTGCTTTTATTATAGGTATTTTCCTCTTTGAGTAAATTATCGCAAATTCTCATATAGTGTATTTTGTCTAAAATAACAATCCCGCCCCCCTTGTCTGCACTCTTAAAAATTATTTCATTATTATTTTCTAATTCTCTAATCAGATTTTCTTGTTTCTTTGACAAATTATATTTTACATTATTAATTTTCTTTTC
The DNA here is from genome assembly GCF_027579735.1 of Bombina bombina. Taxonomy (NCBI): domain Eukaryota; kingdom Metazoa; phylum Chordata; class Amphibia; order Anura; family Bombinatoridae; genus Bombina; species Bombina bombina. The sequence goes on from NC_069502.1 coordinate 1,240,968,173, forward strand.
TGGTATATTTTTTATATCGTTTATAATTAATCTTTCAAAAGTCTCTAATATTGGCCCCTTTTCATGTTTGGGGTAGAAAGAAGATTTGTTCTTTAGACCGGAATGTATAAACCCATTTGTATTAAGAGTATTTTTTATTGGTTGTTGTACTTCCCTCTCTAAAGCACTTTTTGCTAAATATCTCTTCAATGTTAGAGATCTGATAAATTTATTTGCGTCTATATATGTATTGAATTTGTTAATTTTTGCAGTAGGGGCAAAAGAGAGGCCTTTTAGTAGAATACCTTTTTCTTCATCTTTTAGAGTATAGTTACTCAGATTGTAAATACCATTCTCCTTATTGTTACTTATTTATTTCTTTTGTCTGTTGGCTTTTTGTAGGCCTCTTCCCCGTTTTCCTCTCCTCCTGAATAATTTCTCTTTCTTTGGCCTAATCTTTGTTCTTTTGGTTCTAGCACTGGTTCGTTGTATGTGTTCTGTCCTCTCCCTAAAAAATGATGACTTGTAGCTGTTGAGGAATTAGCATGACTTTGTGTATGTCTTTATCTGTGAGCTATGATTGTCTACCATGTCCTTCTCTCTCTCCAATGGAGCAAATCTATTATATAGGGGAACATTATTCTCTCTTGTTCTCTCTAATCCCTCAATGTTATGATTTCTCCAATCGTAATCCCTATCGTAATTCCAATTTACATTATAATTCCTATTTCTGTTGTTATATCTATTATCCCCCTCTCTTTGTGAATTATGGGAGTTTTGTCTATTTTCTCTGTAATATTCATCTTTTTTTAGGTTTTGAAAATTTGGTCTATTTTCTCTGGCCTAGATTTAGAGTTCGGCGGTAGCCGTGAAAACCAGCGTTAGAGGCTCCTAACGCTGGTTTTGGCCGCCCGCTGGTATTTGGAGTCAGTGATTAAAGGGTCTAACGCTCACTTTTCAGCCGCGACTTTTCCATACCGCAGATCCCCTTACATCAATTACGTATCCTATCTTTTCAATGGGATCTTTCTAACGCCGGTATTTAGAGTCGTTTCTGAAGTGAGCGTTAGAGCTCTAACGACAAAACTCCAGCTGCCGGAAAATAGCAGGAGTTAAGAGCTTTCTGGGCTAACGCCGGTTCATAAAGCTCTTAACTACTGTGCTCTAAAGTACACTAACACCCATAAACTACCTATGTACCCCTAAACCGAGGTCCCCCCACATCGCCGCCACTCGATTTAAATTTTTTAACCCCTAATCTGCCGACCACCACCTACGTTATACTTATGTACCCCTAATCTGCTGCCCCTAACCCCGCCGACTCCTGTATTACATTTATTAACCCCTAACCTGCCCCCCACAACGTCGCCGCCAGCTACTTACAATAATTAACCCCTAATCTTCCGACCGCAAAGCGCCGCCACCTACGTTATCCTTATGTACCCCTAATCTGCTGCCCCTAACACCGCCGACCCCTATATTATATTTATTAACCCCTAATCTGCCCCCCTCAACGTCGCCGACACCTGCCTACACTTATTAACCCCTAATCTGCCGAGCGGACCTGAGCGCTACTATAATAAAGTTATTAACCCCTAATCCGCCTCACTAACCCTATCATAAATAGTATTAACCCCTAATCTGCCCTCCCTAACATCGCCGACACCTAACTTCAATTATTAACCCCTAATCTGACGAATGGAGCTCATCGCTACTATAATAAATGGATTAACCCCTAAAGCTAAGTCTAACCCTAACACTAACACCCCCCTAACTTAAATATAATTTACATCTAACGAAATTAATTAACTCTTATTAAATAACTTATTCCTATTTAAAGCTAAATACTTACCTGTAAAATAAATCCTAATATAGCTACAATATAAATTATAATTATATTATAGCTATTTTAGGATTAATATTTATTTTACAGGCAACTTTGTAATTATTTTAACCAGGTACAATAGCTATTAAATAGTTAAGAACTATTTAATAGTTACCTAGTTAAAATAATAACAAATTTACCTGTAAAATAAATCCTAACCTAAGATATAATTAAACCTAACACTACCCTATCAATAAATTAATTAAATAAACTACCTACAATTACCTACAATTAACCTAACACTACACTATCAATAAATTAATTAAACACAATTCCTACAAATAAATACAATTAAATAAACTAGCTAAAGTACAAAAAATAAAAAAGAACTAAGTTACAAAAAATAAAAAAATATTTACAAACATCAGAAAATTATTACAACAATTTTAAACTAATTACACCTACTCTAAGCCCCCTAATAAAATAACAAAGACCCCCAAAATAAAAAATTCCCTACCCTATTCTAAATTAAAAAAGTTAAAAGCTCTTTTGCCTTACCAGCCCTGAACAGGGCCCTTTGCGGGGCATGCCCCAAGAATTTCAGCTCTTTTGCCTGTAAAAAAAACACATACAATACCCCCCCCCAACATTACAACCCACCACCCACATACCCCTAATCTAACCCAAACCCCCCTTAAATAAACCTAACACTAAGCCCCTGAAGATCTTCCTACCTTGTCTTCACCATCCAGGTATCACCGATCCGTCCTGGCTCCAACATCTTCATCCAACCCAAGCGGGGGTTGGCGATCCATCATCCGGTGGCTGAAGAGGTCCAGAAGAGGCTCCAAAGTCTTCCTCCTATCCGGCAAGAAGAGGACATCCGGACCGGCAAACATCTTCTCCAAGCGGCATCTTCGATCTTCTTGCATCCGGTGCGGAGCGGGTCCATCTTGAAGCAGGCGACGCGGATCCATCCTCTTCTTCCGTTGTCTCCTGACGAATGACGGTTCCTTTAAGGGACGTCATCCAAGATGGCGTCCCTTGAATTCCGATTGGCTGATAGGATTCTATCAGCCAATCGGAATTAAGGTAGGAATATTCTGATTGGCTGATGGAATCAGCCAATCAGAATCAAGTTCAATCCTATTGGCTGATCGAATCAGCCAATCAGATTGAGCTCGCATTCTATTGGCTGATCGGAACAGCCAATAGAATGCGAGCTCAATCTGATTGGCTGATTGGATCAGCCAATCGGATTGAACTTGATTCTGATTGGCTGATTCCATCAGCCAATCAGAATATTCCTACCTTAATTCCGATTGGCTGATAGAATCCTATCAGCCAATCGGAATTCAAGGGACGCCATCTTGGATGACGTCCCTTAAAGGAACCGTCATTCGTCGGGAGACAACGGAAGAAGAGGATGGATCCGCGTCGCCTGCTTCAAGATGGACCCGCTCCGCACGGGATGCAAGAAGATCGAAGATGCCGCTTGGAGAAGATGTTTGCCGGTCCGGATGTCCTCTTCTTGCCGGATAGGAGGAAGACTTTGGAGCCTCTTCTGGACCTCTTCAGCCACCGGATGATGGATCGCCAACCCCCGCTTGGGTTGGATGAAGATGTTGGAGCCAGGACGGATCGGTGATACCTGGATGGTGAAGACAAGGTAGGAAGATCTTCAGGGGCTTAGTGTTAGGTTTATTTAAGGGGGGTTTGGGTTAGATTAGGGGTATGTGGGTGGTGGGTTGTACTGTTGGGGGGGGGTATTGTATGTGTTTTTTTTACAGGCAAAAGAGCTGAAATTCTTGGGGCATGCCCCGCAAAGGGCCCTGTTCAGGGCTGGTAAGGTAAAAGAGCTTTTAACTTTTTTAATTTAGAATAGGGTAGGGAATTTTTTTATTTTGGGGGTCTTTGTTATTTTATTAGGGGGCTTAGAGTAGGTGTAATTAGTTTAAAATTGTTGTAATAATTTTCTGATGTTTGTAAATATTTTTTTATTTTTTGTAACTTAGTTCTTTTTTATTTTTTGTACTTTAGCTAGTTTATTTAATTGTATTTATTTGTAGGAATTGTGTTTAATTAATTTATTGATAGTGTAGTGTTAGGTTAATTGTAGGTAATTGTAGGTAGTTTATTTAATTAATTTATTGATAGGGTAGTGTTAGGTTTAATTATATCTTAGGTTAGGATTTATTTTACAGGTAAATTTGTTATTATTTTAACTAGGTAACTATTAAATAGTTCTTAACTATTTAATAGCTATTGTACCTGGTTAAAATAATTACAAAGTTGCCTGTAAAATAAATATTAATCCTAAAATAGCTATAATATAATTATAATTTATATTATAGCTATATTAGGATTTATTTTACAGGTAAGTATTTAGCTTTAAATAGGAATACGTTATTTAATAAGAGTTAATTAATTTCGTTAGATGTAAATTAAATTTAAGTTAGGGGGGTGTTAGTGTTAGGGTTAGACTTAGCTTTAGGGGTTAATCCATTTATTATAGTAGCGATGAGCTCCATTCGTCAGATTAGGGGTTAATAATTGAAGTTAGGTGTCGGCGATGTTAGGGAGGGCAGATTAGGGGTTAATACTGTTACAGAAGCATTAGTTATTTTGTTGTGAAGAGCTTATTTCCCAGCAGCAATGCCTGAACCAGCAAGCCAGCGCCTAAGAAGGGCTCCAAGAAAACTGTAACAAGTTTCATTTCATAAAGAGTTAACTCTTTTTTTTCAGCTTTTAGAAACTATTGTCTAATCACCTCTGGAGCCAGACTGCTAATTGATAAGATGAACTTGTAAACTTGTTATCTTAAGTACTGTAATCCTATTGTGGCCTGTCAAAGGACAGTGCTCTCTATCTAAATGTGTGATGGGGGATTTTGTGCTTCCCCCCCTCTCCCCCTGGGAGTGCCCTGTGTGCATGTAACCTTAATAAAAAGCAGGCTGGGCATCCCAGTCCTGAGTTCTTGTTTGACCCTCAATCGCAGCGTTGACTCGTTTTTGTGGGCAGAAGGGTATCCTAGCTGTACTGCAGCTAAGGGAGATTATTCTATATTTGCGAGACTCATATAGAATACTATGGAAAGCAGCTTCTCCCCTCTTTAGCAATAGGGATCCAGGCTACTAAGCGGTCCATCTCTCAGCGAGACTAAGGGTAACCGTAACATTTGGCGGCAGCGGCGGGATTTTCCTGGATTTCCTAGGAGAGGTACAGAACGGATGGAGAGCGCTTACGAAAAATTGAAGCGTACAACCCTAAAGGATTTACTTGAAAGCAGAGGGGGGTACGCCAGCAACCGGCCGAGGAGAGAGCTGATCGCAGAATTGACCGAACTGGATCAGAGCTTCACAATGGCGGAAACACCGACCACGATTAGTGACGAAAAAACCAGGATTGTTCGGGAAAGGCTCTCATTATACGGGCCGAACCCCTCCATGGAATTGGTACAGCAGTTGATGGCGGAGGCGGACGAGGATATACGAGAGACTCGAGCCCACGAACTCAACCTAGCGAACGCACACCGCAATGCTGAAGCCCCGCAGGTAATCATCCCTGTCGAAAATGCTGGGAGGCCCAAGATACCCTATGCGGCATTTCGACCCTTCCTAGAGAGCGAGACAGGGATTGATGAATATTTGGCGGACTTCGAAAGGCAATGTGCCCTGCACCAGATTCCCAACAGAGAGTGGCCCACGATATTGTCTGGGAAACTATCCGGGCGAGCCCTGGAAGCCTTTCGTACTCTGGGTGCTGAGGAAGTGACACAGTATGAGCTAGTTAAGGAGACACTGTTGCGACGGTACGCTGTAACTCCGGACACGTATCGCCGACAGTTTCGGGGCTCGAAAAAGAAGCCTAACGATACCCATATGGAATGGGCGCACCGAATGCGGAGAGCGGCAAATCACTGGCTGAGCGGAAGTAAAGCGGTGACTGGGGAGGAAATTTTACAATTGTTTCTCTTAGAACATTTTTATAATGGCATGGAACAGCAAGGGAAGGAATGGCTGCGAGACAGGCGGCCTTCTACCTTAGAAGAAGCAGCCAAATTGGCCGATGAACATTATGACTCCCGTCTTCACGAACCCATGAACTACCGAGCTCCAGCACGGGTCGAACCCAGAGAGGTTTACCGTGCACCCCCTCGTGCTGAATTCCGAGCCCCGGTGCCCACAGGGCCCGTCCGACACTCAGGACCACCCAATAACAGCTCTGAGCGTCCCAGACCGACTTGCCACCGATGCAAGCAACCAGGGCATTTCATGGCTAGCTGCCCCCTTAATACGCACCAGACACCCAGGAATTACAATTACCCCTCTGGGTCCTATCGTCCGGCCCGGGCCCTCTGTGTTAACCAAGAGGCCCCTATGGAGGGATATGTGGGGCCGCTTCACGAGGCAGACCCTGTATATGCTGCCTCAGATAACCGCCAGCACCATCGGCAGAGGGTATGGCTCGAGGGGCGATCTACCGAGGGATTGCGAGACACAGGGGCTACTATCACGCTGGTACAGAGTCATTTGGTGCCAGAGCACAAGCGATCCGGACAGACTGTGGCCGTTAGAGTGGCGGGGGGGGATGTGTACAAAATTCCAACAGCTAAAGTGCATCTTGATTGGGGAGCGGGAAAGGGGGCTGTGAACGTGGGCCTAATGGATAATTTACCTGCCGAAGTACTACTGGGCAACGATTTGGGCCCCATGACTTCTGCCTATGCTCCAGTATGCAACAACGAGGCGGACCCAGTGACTACACGGGCCCAAGCCCGGACGGAGCGACAGCTCTCACCAGTGCGGGAGACACAGGTAAGACCTACCCCGACCTTGCCTGACAGGTTAGGCCCCATACCCTGGGACACCCCAGATGCCTTCGAGGCAGAGTCTAAGACTGACCCGACCTTACAAAAGTACCGGGAACGAGCAGAGACCGGAGGGGGCGGGGCAGATAACGAAACATTCTTATGGGAAAAAGGGAAACTATACCGCTGGACAGAGAAAAGGGGACAGCGTAGGCGACAGCTGGTAGTGCCCCACAAATACCGTCAAGAAATCCTCAAAATAGGCCACGACATCCCCTTAGCAGGCCACCTAGCCGTTACCCGTACCCTACACCGCATTACTCACACGTTCTTTTGGCCAGGGGTGCACGCTGACGTTAGAACTTACTGTAACACCTGCGATGTGTGTCAACGAGTAGGAAGGCGAGGCGATCACCCTAAAGCCCAGCTAGTAAATATGCCCATTGTAGAGGAACCCTTCAGCCGGGTTGCTATTGACCTAGTGGGACCACTGGCTACCCCTAGTCCCTCCGGTAAGCGATACATTCTTACCGTAGTGGACTACGCTACCAGGTACCCAGAGGCTGTCGCCCTATCCAACATACAAGCGGATACGGTAGCGAATGCACTAGTACAGGTGTTCTCCCGGGTAGGATTTCCAAAAGAAATCCTATCCGACCGAGGCACCCAATTTACGGCTGAATTGACCCAACAACTCTGGCAGGTTTGCAAAATTAAGTCCCTCCTAAGCTCCCCATACCACCCCCAGACGAACGGGCTGTGTGAGAGGTTCAATGGGACCCTCAAGCAAATGCTCAAGACGTTCACTCAGGAATACCGAGACTGGGAACGCTTCCTGCCGCACCTCCTATTTGCTTATCGGGAGGTGCCCCAGGAAACGACAGGGTTCTCTCCCTTCGAGTTGCTCTACGGAAGAAAGGTACGGGGACCCCTAAACCTGATCCGGGAGCACTGGGAGGGAGAGATGGAGGCTGACGGTGTCCCAATTGTGCCATACGTGCTGGAACTCAGGGACCGAATGGAGCAATTAGCCAAATCCGTGCGGGCTAATCTCCAGTTGGCCCAGAGAAGACAGAAAGTATGGTACGATCGGGGGGCCCGAAAGAGAATCTTCACCATAGGACAAAAGGTGTTAGTACTTAAGCCGGTGAAGACAGACAAATTGCAGGCGTCCTGGCAGGGTCCCTACCAGATCGTAGAGAAAAGGGGAGACACCACTTATGTGATAGCTAGCTGCCACGACAACAATCTTAGAAAGACATTCCATGTAAACATGCTCAAGGAATATTTTGAGCGACCAGAGAACGTGACGGCCGTATGTTGTTCCCCTCAGGAAGACCCCGACAGTTTACCCATTCCAGACCTATTAGAAAAGAGCCTCCCCACAGGTATAGTGGCGCAGGTTCAGATAGGGGACCGACTTAGCCCCACTGAAAGGGAGCAGCTCAACCAACTCCTCCAGTCCAAACACCTCACCTTCTCCCCGAAGCCAGGGTACACTACTTTAACCACCCACCAGGTAGATACTCCGGGACAAGCTCCCTTGCGCCAGGCTCCGTACCGAATCCCCGAAGCAGTTAGGACAGGAATGAAGAAGGAGATCGATGAGATGCTCCAGCTCAGGGTAATTGAGCCCTCCGATAGTCCCTGGGCCTCCCCAGTTGTCTTGGTGCCCAAGAAAGATGGGACCACCCGGTTCTGCGTAGACTATCGGAGGCTCAATGAAAATACCGTGACGGACGCTTACCCTATGCCCAGGGTAGACGAGCTACTCGATCGTATAGCCAGGGGAAATTACCTGACCACTATTGACCTCTGCAAAGGTTACTGGCAGATTCCCCTGGCCCCGGAGGCTATCCCCAAGTCGGCATTCGTCACCCCATTCGGCTTATATCAGTTTAGGGTAATGCCGTTTGGGATGAAGAATGCCCCAGCTACATTCCAGCGCTTGGTGGATAGGCTCCTGGATGGCTTCCAGAGTTTTGCTTGCGCCTACCTGGACGACATAGCGATCCACAGTGAGTCCTGGGAGGACCACTTAGCTCATGTGGGAATGGTTCTGGATCAGATCCGGGCTGCTGGCCTGACTCTGAAGCCAGAAAAATGCCACTTTGGGATGGCCGAGGTACAGTACCTGGGTCACCGGGTGGGGTGTGGAAAGCAGCGACCAGAGCCGGCCAAAATAGAAGCTGTCGCCAATTGGCCCACCCCCATCACTAAGACTCAGGTCCTAGCCTTCCTGGGCACGGCAGGGTACTATAGACGGTTCGTACCAGACTACAGCACACTTGCCAAACCCCTGACTGACTTGACCAAGAAGAACTTACCTCGACAGGTCCTGTGGTCTCCCCACTGTGAAACGGCTTTCCAGGCTCTCAAAAATGCTCTAATTAACGCTCCTGTCTTGGCGGCCCCAGCCCTTAACAAACGTTTTATCGTCCATACAGATGCTTCCATGTTCGGGCTGGGAGCCGTCCTCAGCCAAGTAGGCGAAGATGGAGGGGAGCATCCAGTTGCCTACATCAGCCGGAAGCTCCTGCCCCGCGAAGTCAGCTATGCAGCGGTCGAAAAGGAGTGTTTGGCTTTGGTGTGGGCATTAAAGAAATTGACTCCCTATTTATATGGTCAGGAGTTCACTCTGGTCACCGACCATAACCCGTTGGTGTGGCTGAACCGGGTCTCTGGAGATAACGGCAGGCTATTACGTTGGAGCTTATCGTTGCAAACCTTCAATTTCACCATTACTTACAGACCTGGGAAACAGAATGGCAACGCCGACGGGTTGTCCAGACAAACCGACCTCAGCCCCGCATAACCAGCGGTCTGGACAGCCTTAGTCTGCCCCGAAAAGGGGTCAGACCGTGTCTGCCAGAGTGTTCCACAGAAAGGGAGCAATGTTACAGAAGCATTAGTTATTTTGTTGTGAAGAGCTTATTTCCCAGCAGCAATGCCTGAACCAGCAAGCCAGCGCCTAAGAAGGGCTCCAAGAAAACTGTAACAAGTTTCATTTCATAAAGAGTTAACTCTTTTTTTTCAGCTTTTAGAAACTATTGTCTAATCACCTCTGGAGCCAGACTGCTAATTGATAAGATGAACTTGTAAACTTGTTATCTTAAGTACTGTAATCCTATTGTGGCCTGTCAAAGGACAGTGCTCTCTATCTAAATGTGTGATGGGGGATTTTGTGCTTCCCCCCCTCTCCCCCTGGGAGTGCCCTGTGTGCATGTAACCTTAATAAAAAGCAGGCTGGGCATCCCAGTCCTGAGTTCTTGTTTGACCCTCAATCGCAGCGTTGACTCGTTTTTGTGGGCAGAAGGGTATCCTAGCTGTACTGCAGCTAAGGGAGATTATTCTATATTTGCGAGACTCATATAGAATACTATGGAAAGCAGCTTCTCCCCTCTTTAGCAATAGGGATCCAGGCTACTAAGCGGTCCATCTCTCAGCGAGACTAAGGGTAACCGTAACAAATACTATTTATGATAGGGTTAGTGAGGCGGGTTAGGGGTTAATAACTTTATTATAGTAGCGGTGCAGTCCGCTCGGCAGATTAGGGGTTAATAAGTGTAGGCAGGTGTCGGCAACGTTGTGGGGGGCAGATTAGGGGTTAATAAATATAATATAGGGGTCGGCGATGTTAGGGCAGCAGATTAGGGGTACATAGGGATAACGTAGGTTGCGGCGGTTTACGGAGCGGTAGATTAGGGGTTAAAAAAAATATGCAGGGGTCAGCGATAGCGGGAGCGGCAGATTAGGGGTTAATAAGTGTAAGGTTAGGGGTGTTTAGACTCGGGGTACATGTTAGAGTGTTAGGTGCAGACGTAGGAAGTGTTTCCCCATAGGAAACAATGGGGCTGCGTTAGGAGCTGAACGCTGCTTTTTTGCAGGTGTTAGGTTTTTTTTCAGCTCAAACAGCCCCATTGTTTCCTATGGGGATATCGTGCACGAGCATGTTTTTGAGGCTGGCCGCGTCCGTAAGCAACTCTGGTATCGAGAGTTGCATTTGCGGTAAAAATGCTCTACGCTCCTTTTTTGGAGCCTAACGCAGCATTTGTTTGAACTCTCGATACCAGAGTTAAATTTATGGTGCGGCCAGAAAAACGCCCGCGGAGCGTTAACAGCCCATCTACCGCCAAACTCCAAATCTAGGCCTCTGTTATTAGTGGTTTCATTATATGGATTCCTTTGATGGTTGTATTTTACAACATTCCATTCAGTTCTATAATTATTATAGTTAGTTTTTATTCTGGTTCCTTGCTGCACTACATCTCTATTTACATTCACATTCGCCTCAGTCTTTTCTTGTGAGTATTGTGTATTGTTCCTAAATCTATTATGATGCAAGGAGACATTAGAATATAGAAATAGTGAGAAAAAAATTAAAGATACCATGGAAGAATTAAAAAGCTACCTTCTAAAAATAAAAATGGACAAATTTGAAAGAGACGATCAGGATTACAAACAATTTGAAGAAGGTAACTATGCTTCCACATACACAACACACAGGTGGCATCATAATAGATTTAGGAACAATACACAATACTCACAAGAAAAGACTGAGGCGAATGTGAATGTAAATAGAGATGTAGTGCAGCAAGGAACCAGAATAAAAACTAACTATAATAATTATAGAACTGAATGGAATGTTGTAAAATACAACCATCAAAGGAATCCATATAATGAAACCACTAATAACAGAGAAAATAGACAAAACTCCCATAATTCACAAAGAGAGGGGGATAATAGATATAACAACAGAAATAGGAATTATAATGTAAATTGGAATTACGATAGGGATTACGATTGGAGAAATCATAACATTGAGGGATCAGAGAGAACAAGAGAGAATAATGTTCCCCTATATAATAGATTTGCTCCATTGGAGAGAGAGAAGGACATGGTAGACAATCATAGCTCACAGATAAAGACATACACAAAGTCATGCTAATTCCTCAACAGCTACAAGTCATCATTTTTTAGGGAGAGGACAGAACACATACAACGAACCAGTGCTAGAACCAAAAGAACAAAGATTAGGCCAAAGAGAGAGAAATTATTCAGGAGGAGAGGAAAACGGGGAAGAGGCCTACAAAAAGCCAACAGACAAAAGAAAGAAATAAGTAACAATAAGGAGAATGGTATTTACAATTTGAGTAACTATACTCTAAAAGATGAAGAAAAAGGTATTCTACTAAAAGGCCTCTCTTTTGCCCCTACTGCAAAAATTAACAAATTCAATACATATATAGACGCAAATAAATTTATCAGATCTCTAACATTGAAGAGATATTTAGCAAAAAGTGCTTTAGAGAGGGAAGTACAACAACCAATAAAAAATACTCTTAATACAAATGGGTTTATACATTCCGGTCTAAAGAACAAATCTTCTTTCTACCCCAAACATGAAAAGGGGCCAATATTAGAGACTTTTGAAAGATTAATTATAAACGATATAAAAAATATACCAGAAAAGAAAATTAATAATGTAAAATATAATTTGTCAAAGAAACAAGAAAATCTGATTAGAGAATTAGAAAATAATAATGAAATAATTTTTAAGAGTGCAGACAAGGGGGGCGGGATTGTTATTTTAGACAAAATACACTATATGAGAATTTGCGATAATTTACTCAAAGAGGAAAATAATAATAATAATAATAATAATAATAATAATAAAAGCAAAATTAACCCCACTACATTTTATATTTGGGAATTAAAAACATTACTGAATAAATACAACATTTTTGAAGTCATAAATGAAAAAGAATATTATTTCCTTTTTAAAAAAACACCAAAAATCCCTGTTTTCTATATCTTACCTAAGATACATAAGTCCCTTACGGACCCACCGGGCAGGCCAATAATATCAGGCATAGATTCAGTAACTGCCAACCTATCTCAATATGTGGATAGATATCTGCAAAAGTATGTAGTATCTCTTGATTCATATTTAAAAGATTCAACAGAAGTAATAAAACTACTAGAAGATTTAACATGGACAGAAGAAATGTGGCTAGTAAGTTGCGACGTTACATCGCTCTACACTATAATTGAACATACAAAAGGCTTAGAAGCAGTTAAGTATTTTTTAAGCAAGGACTCCACAATTAAAAAGGAACAGAGAGAATTCATTTTGGATAGCATAGACTTCATTTTGAACCATAATTATTTTCATTTTGATGATTCTTACTATGTACAAATATGTGGGACCGCTATGGGGACTAGGTTTGCACCCAGTTACGCGAATCTTTTTATGGTCCTATGGGAACAACAATTTTTAGCCACCCAGGAACTGGGTGCGAGCCTAGTCCTCTTTAAAAGGTACATAGATGATGTACTTATTATTTGGAGAGGGACATCAGAATCTTTAGAATATTTTTTTAACAATATGAATAGCAATAGCCATAATATCAGATTCACTAAAGAAATAAGCAAGGAAAATTAAAATTTTCTAGATTTAGAAATTTATGTAGAGCAAGGAAAACTGAATACATGAACATATTTTAAACCGGTTGACAGTAACAACTTCATACATTCAACCAGCTGTCACCACCAATTATGGAAAAGCAACATTCCTAAGGGTCAAATGATGAGGGTTAGAAAAAATTGCAACAGAAAGGAGGATTATTTAACTCAATCACTTAATCTTAAAGCAAAATTTATTGAAAGAGGGTACAAAGATAATTTTGTAGAAGAGATAAGACAAGATGTTGAAAAATAGATAGAAGGTCTCTACTAATAAAGAAACAAAAAGAATCAAATGCTGATCAAATCAGCACAATTAAAGTACCTTTTGTCACAGAATATAATGCCAATCATAAAATAACAGAAAAAATTATGAAGAAACACTGGCATGTGTTAAAGCAAGATAAAATATTAGGACCTCTAATTAATGACAGACCCCAATTTGTCTATAGAAGAGCGAATAACCTGAAAAATAGTCTAGCCCCCACTACCACAAAGACAAAACGAAATAATGACAGAGACTTAAAAGGAAATGAAATAAAAGGTTTTTTTCCTTGCTTTATCTGCAAATCCTGTAGACACTCACAGAAGAGCAAAACAGTCAGTTCCAACATAAATAAAAGGGAATTTAAAATTCAAGATTGTATAAGATGTACAGATAGTAATACGATGTATGTAATCCAATGTAAATGTGGCCAACAATATGTAGGAGAGTCGGAAAGACCCCTACGGGAAAGAATTAGAGAACATATCCTATCAATCGAAAATATGGATAAAGAAAGGAATAAGGACCTACCAGTCCCTAAACATTTTAAACAATGTAATTGAGGTAATCTAAAATGTTTTCAATATATGGGGATAGCCAAATTGCCCAAACAAACAAGAGGGGGACACACACATAATAAACTATTGCAGTTAGAGAGTAAATGGATTTTTAATCTAGATACACTACATCCACAGGGTCTTAATTTAGAAATTGAACTAGGGAGCTTTTTTAAATAATTATACAAAAAAATGTTTTTAGTTTTTTACAATGGTTTATACTAGTTTTATAACATTAAATTATTTTTTAAATTAATTAAAAGTTTTTTAAATTAATCAAATGTTTTATGAATATATATTTAAGATGTTTCAAATGCCTTATAAGTATACCCTTTAATAACACATTAACTTTTAAATAGATATTTCCCTAAGAAAACAGAATTTATGCTTACCTGATAAATTACTTTCTCCAACGGTGTGTCCGGTCCACGGCGTCATCCTTACTTGTGGGAAATATCTCTTCCCCAACAGGAAATGGCAAAGAGTCCCAGCAAAGCTGTCCATATAGTCCCTCCTAGACTCCACCCACCCCAGTCATTCGACCGACGGACAGGAGGAAAAAAAAAAAACCTATAGGGTGCCATGGTGACTGTAGTTAGAGAAAATAATTCATCAAACCTGATTAAAAAACCAGGGCGGGCCGTGGACCGGACACACCGTTGGAGAAAGTAATTTATCAGGTAAGCATAAATTCTGTTTTCTCCAACATTGTTGTGTCCGGTCCACAGCGTCATCCTTACTTGTGGGAACCAATACCAAAGCTTTAGGACACGGATGAAGGGAGGGAGCAAATCAGGTTACCTAAACAGAAGGCACCACGGCTTGCAAAACCTTTCTCCCAAAAATTGCCTCTGAAGAAGCAAAAGTATCAAATTTGTAAAATTTGGCAAAAGTGTGCAGTGAAGACCAAGTCGCTGCCTTACATATCTGATCAACAGAAGCCTCGTTCTTGAAGGCCCATGTGGAAGCCACAGCCCTAGTGGAGTGAGCTGTGATTCTTTCTGGAGGCTGCCGTCCGGCAGTCTCGTAAGCCAATCGGATGATGCTTTTAAGCCAATAGGAAAGAGAGGTAGAAGTCGCTTTTTGACCTCTCCTTTTACCAGAATAGACGACAAACAGAGAAGAAGTTTGTCTGAACTCTTTTGTAGCTTCTAAATAGAATTTTAGAGCACGGACTATGTCTAAATTGTGTAACAAACGTTCCTTCTTTGAAACTGGATTCGGACACAAAGAAGGAACAACTATTTCCTGGTTAATATTTTTGTTAGAAACAACCTTTGGAAGAAAACCAGGCTTAGTACACAAAACAACCTTATCTGCATGGAACACCAGGTAGGGCGGAGAACGCTGCAGAGCAGATAACTCAGAAACTCTTCTAGCAGAAGAAATAGCAACCAAAAACAAAACTTTCCAAGATAACAACTTAATATCTATGGAATGTAGAGGTTCAAACGGAACCCCTTGAAGAACTGAAAGAACTAGATTTAAACTCCAGGGAGGAGTCAAAGGTCTGTAAACAGGCTTGATCCTAGCCAGAGCCTGAACAAATGCTTGAACATCTGGCACAGCTGCCAGTCGTTTGTGTAATAAGACAGATAAAGCAGAAATCTGTCCCTTTAGAGAACTCGCTGATAATCCTTTATCCAAACCCTCTTGTAAAAAGGAAAGGATCTTAGGGATTTTGATCTTATTCCATAAGAATCCCTTGGATTCACACCTGCAGATATATCTTTTCCATATTTTATGGTAAATTTTTCTAGTTACCGGTTTTCTGGCTTGAACTAGAGTATCTATCACCGAATCTGAAAACCCACGCTTTGATAGAATCAAGCGTTCAATTTCCAAGCCGTCAGCTGAAGGGAGACCAGATTTGGATGTTCAAATGGACCCTGTACAAGAAGATCCTGTCTCAAAGGTAGTTTCCATGGTGGCACCGATGACATATTCACCAGGTCTGCATACCAAGTCCTGCGTGGCCACGCAGGAGCTATCAAGATCACAGAGGCCCTCTCCTGTTTGATTCTGGCTACCAGCCTGGGAATGAGAGGAAACGGTGGAAACACATAGGCTAGGTTGAAGGTCCAAGGCGCTACTAGTGCATCCACTAGAGTCGCCTTGGGATCCCTGGATCTGGACCCGTAGCAAGGAACCTTGAAGTTCTGACGAGACGCCATCAGATCCATATCTGGAATGCCCCATAATTGAGTCAACTGGGCAAAGATCTCCGGGTGGAGAATGTCTGACGACTCAGATAATCCGCCTCCCAGTTTTCCACACCTGGGATGTGGATCGCAGATAGGTGGCAGGAGTGATCCTCTGCCCATTTTATTATTTTGTTCACTTCTTTCATCGCCAGGGAACTCCTTGTTCCCCCCTGATGATTGATATAAGCAACAGTCGTCATGTTGTCTGATTGGAATCTTAGGAATCTGGCCTTTGCTAGTTGAGGCCAAGCCCTGAGAGCATTGAATATCACTCTCAGTTCCAGAATGTTTATCGGGAGGAGAGACTCTTCCCAAGACCATAGTCCCTGAGCTTTCAGGGATTCCCAGACCGCGCCCCAGCCCACTAGACTGGCGTCGGTCGTGACGATGACCCACTCTGGTCTGCGGAAGCTCATTCCCTGGGACAGGTGGTCCAGGGTTAGCCACCAACGGAGTGAGTCTCTGGTCTTCTGATCTACTTGAATCACTGGAGACAAGTCTGTATAGTCCCCATTCCACTGTTTCAGCATGCACAGTTGTAATGGTCTTAGATGAATTCACGCAAAAGGAACTATGTCCATTGCTGCAACTATCAATCCTACTACTTCCATGCACTGAGCTACGGAAGGACGAGGAATAGAATGAAGAACTTGACAAGCGTTTAGAAGTTTTGACTTTCTGACTTCTGTCAGGAAAATCCTCATTTCTAAAGAATCTATTATTGTTCCCAAGAAGGGAACACTTGTCGATGGAGACAGGGAACTTTTTTCTATGTTCACCTTCCATCCGTGAGATCTGAGAAAGGCCAGAACGATGTCTGTGTGAGCCTTTGCCTTTGAAAGAGACGACGCTTGTATTAGTATTAATGCCCCTTGGTCTTAGAACCGCTAGAAGGGATCCGAGTACCTTTGTGAAAATCCTTGGAGCAGTGGCTAACCCGAATGGGAGGGCCACAAACTAGTAATGTTTGTCCAGAAAGGCGAACCTTAGGAACTGATGATGTTCTTTGTGGATAGGAATATGTAGATAAGCATCCTTTAGATCCACGGTAGTCATAAATTGACCTTCCTGGATTGTGGGTAGAATCGTTCGAATGGTTTCCATTTTGAACGATGGTACTCTGAGAAATTTGTTTAGGATCTTTAAATCCAGAATTGGTCTGAAAGTTCCCTCTTTTTTGGGAACTACAAACAGATTTGAGTAAAATCCCATTCCTTGTTCCGCCGTTGGAACTGGGTTTATCACTCCCATCTTTAACAGGTCTTCTACACAATGTAAGAATGCCTGTCTCTTTATTTGGTTTGAGGATAAGTGAGACATGTGGAACCATCCCCTTGGGGGTAGTTCCTTGAATTCCAGAAGATAACCCTGAGAAACTATTTCTAGTGTCCAGGGATCCTGAACATCTCTTGCCCAAGCCTGAGCAAAGAGAGAGAGTCTGCCCCCTACTAGATCCGGTCCCAGATCGGGGGCTACTCCTTCATGCTGTTTTGTTAGCAGCAGCAGGCTTCTTGGCCTGCTTACCCTTGTTCCAGCCTTGCGCCGGTTTCCAGGCTGGTTTGGTTTGAGAGGCATTACCCTCTTGTTTAGAGGATGCAGAGTTAGAGGCCGGTCCGTTCCTGAAATTGCGAAAGGAACGAAAATTAGACTTATTCTTGGCTTTGAAAGGCCTATCTTGTGGGAGGGCATGGCCCTTTCCCCCAGTGATGTCTGAAATAATCTCTTTCAATTCTGGCCCAAAGAGAGTCTTACCCTTGAAGGGGATATTAAGCAATTTTGTCTTGGAAGACACATCCGCTGACCAAGACTTTAGCCAAAGCGCTCTGCGCGCCACAATTGCAAACCCTGAATTTTTCGCCGCTAATCTAGCTAGTTGCAAAGCGGCATCTAAAATAAAAGAATTAGCCAACTTGAGTGCGTGAACTCTGTCCATAACCTCCTCATACGGAGTCTCTCTACTGAGCGACTTTTCTAGTTCCTCGAACCAGAACCACGCTGCCGTAGTGACAGGAACAATGCACAAAATGGGTTGCAGGAGGTAACCTTGCTGTACAAAAATCTTTTTAAGCAAACCCTCCAATTTTTTATCCATAGGATCTTTGAAAGCACAACTATCCTCGATAGGAATAGTAGTGCGCTTGTTTAACGTAGAAACTGCCCCCTCGACCTTAGGGACTGTCTGCCATAAGTCCTTTCTGGGGTCGACCATAGGAAATAATTTCTTAAATATAGGAGGGGGGACAAAAGGTATGCCGGGTTTCTCCCACTCCTTATTCACTATATCCGCCACCCGCTTGGGTATAGGAAAAGCGTCAGGGTGCACCGGAACCTCTAGGAACTTGTCCATCTTGCATAATTTTTCTGGAATGACCAGGTTGTCACAATCATCCAGAGTAGATAACACCTCCTTAAGCAGTGCGCGGAGATGCTCTAATTTAAATTTAAATGTCACAACATCAGGTTCTGCCTGTTGAGAAATTTTACCTGAATCTGAAATTTCCCCATCCGAAAAAACCTCCCTCATGACCCCTTCAGATTGGTGTGAGGGTATGACAGAACAATTATCATCAGCTCCCTCCTGCTCTACAGTGTTTAAAACAGAGCAATCACGCTTTCTCTGATATGCAGGCATTTTGGTTAAAATATTTGCTATGGAGTTATCCATTACTGCCGTTAATTGTTGCATAGTAATAAGCATTGGCACGCTAGAAGTACTAGGGGCCTCCTGCGTGGGCAAAACTGGTGTAGACACAGAAGGAGATGATGTAGAACTATTTCTACTCCCTTCATCTGATGAATCATCTTGGGCAACTTTACTATCTGTGGCAGTACTGTCCTTACTTTGTTTGGACGCTATGGCACAATTATCACACAATTTTGAAGGGGGACACACATTGATCTTCAAACATATAGAACATAGCTTATCTGAAGGTGCAGACATGTTAAACAGGCTTAAACTTGTCAAAAAAGAACAAAAACCGTTTTAAAACAAAACCGTTACTGTCTCTTTAAATTTTAAACAGTGCACACTTTATTACTGAATATGTGAAAAAGTATGAAGGAATTGTTCAAAATTTACCAAATTTTCACCACAGTGTCTTAAAGCATTCAAAGTATTGCACACCAATTTTCAGAGCTTTAACCCTTAAAATAAAGAAACCGGAGCCGGTTACAGTTTTAACCCCTCTACAGTCCCAGCTACAGCCTTTGCTGCGACTTTACCAAACCCAGGGGGGAATACGATACCAGATGAAGCCTTCTAGGAACTTTTCCAACTACTTTCAGATCTTTACACATGCATCTGCATGTCTTGCTCTCAAAAGTAACTGCGCAGTAATGGCGCGAAAATGAGGCTCAGCCTACAACTGGGAAGGCCCTTCCTGACTGGAAAGGTGTCTAACACAGTGCCTGACGTTAAAAAACGTTCCCCAAGCTTATAAGTGTGAATTACAAGCATAAACATGTATAAAATGCCCAAATAAAGCAGTCGATTTTGCCCCTAAAAGTGTCTACCAGTTTTATAGCCCATAATAAGCCCTTTATTCTGTTTGAGACTAAGAAAATGGTTTACCGGTCCCCATGAGGGGAAGTGACAGCCTTCCAGCATTACACAGTCTTGTTAGAAATATGGCTAGTCATACCTTAAGCAGAGAAGTCTGCTAACTGTTTCCCCCAACTGAAGTTACTTCATCTCAACAGTCCTATGTGGAAACAGCAAACGATTTTAGTTACTGTCTGCTAAAATCATCTTCCTCTCACAAACAGAAATCTTCATCTTTTTCTGTTTCAGAGTAAATAGTACATACCAGCACTATTTTAAAATAACAAACTACAACTAAACACCACATACTCTTAACCATCCCCGTGGAGATGTTGCCTGTGCAACGGCAAAGAGAATGACTGGGGTGGGCGGAGCCTAGGAGGGACTATATGGACAGCTTTGCTGGGACTCTTTGCCATTTCCTGTTGGGGAAGAGATATTTCCCACAAGTAAGGATGACGCCGTGGACCGGACACACCAATGTTGGAGAAATATCTATAGGTAGGTGAAATAATGACTAAATATTTAAAAAGAGAAACAATTACAAATATGGTTTATAATTGGTTTCAGGTCCATATTGAATAGTAATATGTTTTTAATATTTTTTAAAACATGTCTATTAGAACAAATATGAGATATAAATACACTTATATTTATTCATTTTAAACCAAAAAATTCTTGATTTGGGAATTTTATTAATTATTAATTCAACTGAAAAAATATTTCACCTCTTGAAATTCCAATCCTATTGTTTTTACTCTTTTCTTTCTTTTGATTACATAATGAAACAAAATGTTTTACGTACAAAGCTGTTTCTACACAAACAATATAAAATACTCCTGTCTATTATGTGAAGACCTCTAAAAAATATGGACACTCTGTAGTCAGCACTAATAAGATGAGATACAATTTATATGCAAGGCTTTAATTAACAATAGACAAATCTAGCAATGACGCTAGATGTATAAAAGGACCATAACAGTATCATCCAGTATGGCTTGACCTGAAACGCGTTGCCAATACACAGATGATACACTGATGATACACTAACGCTGCTAAGGACGCTGCTAAGGACATCAGGAACTAAACCGCTGATGTCATTTCCCGCACTTGTGGGCGTGTCCAAGGAACCAACACAGGATTGTTTGGCGTCTCCTGCAAACAGAGGAGTATCGGCAGCGGATTTTGTTTACAATCTGGTTCGGATTTCAAACTGCTTTGAATAGGAGTGCCTGTTCTTGGAAACAGTCTGTTTAAAAGGTGCTTGCAAGGTAACTCAAACGGATAACTGGAGGATATAGTTCACTTTGCCTGAGGACATACTGTGGTAATTATAAAAAAAATTGTGCACAGACTTAAGAGATAATACCAACAGGAGAGGATTACTCTTGAAGAACATTAGAAATATATGTCTAAAGATAGACTGTTATTATTTAAACTTACTACTGATTGTTATTATTTTTATAAACAGGATTATATTTTAAGAGTCTTTTTATATTTTTGATATTATTTTCCCCACTAGATTAGCTATTATATTGGTACCAATAGGGAGATTTATTATTTTAGCATTGTCTGTGTGTGTTATTCTTCTTTTTTCTAAAGTCCAATCTTTTATGAGTTAACAATTAATTTTTATCAATAAACAATTATATATTACTAATTTTTTATTATTCTTATCACTAAACTTTTGGACCTTCTAACCTTAATAATATTTTTTACTAACCTTAATAATATTTTTTACTACATTTACCCAAAAAATAAAACAAAAATTAAAACAGATTATACTAAAGAAGCCATTATAAAAAGATCTATTGCCATTTGTGTTTTTTTACACTTATAGGCGCTCACATATATCCTTACTATTTTCCTCTGATAGAGCAGGGGTTGCCAACCTTTCAGACCTCAGGGATCACTAAACTCACAATTTTGAATCCTGTGGACCACTAACATGATTTTTTTTTAAAAAGGTAGAAACCTCTATAAAGTATGTATGCATGTATGTATGATGTATGCATGTATGTATGATGCATGGATGTATGTATGATGTATGTATGTATGTGTGCATGTATGTATGATGGATGTATGTATGATGGATGGATGTATGATGGATGGATGCATGTATGTATGATGTATGTATGATGGATGTATGTATGTATGATGGATGCATGTATGTATGTATGATGGATGTATGTATGTATGTATGATGGATGTATGTATGATGGATGCATGTATGTATGATGTATGATGTGTGTATGTATGATGTATGCATGATGTATGTATGATAGATGTATGTATGTATTATGTATGCATGTATGTATGATGGATGCATGTATGTATGATGGATGTATGTATGATGTATGTATGATGTATGTATGATGTATGTATGTATGTATGTATGATGTATGCATGTATGTATGATGGATGCATGTATGTATGATGGATGCATGTATGATGTATGCATGATGTATGTATGATAGATGTATGTATGTATGTATGATGGATGCATGTATGTATGATGGATGCATGTATGTATGATGGATGGATGTATGTATTATGTATGCCTGTATGTATGATGGATGTATGTATGATAGATGTATGATGTATGCATGTATGTATGATGGATGTATGTATGCATGTATGTATGATGTATGTATGTATGATGTATGCATGTATGTATGATGTATGTATGATTTATGCATGTATGTATGATGGATGTATGTATAATGGATGTATGTATGTATGATGTATGCATGTATGTATGATGGATGTATGTATGTATGTATGATGTATGTATGTATGATGTATGATGTATGCATGCATGTATGATGTATGCATGTATGTATGATGTATGCATGTATGTATGTATGATGTATGTATGCTGTATGCATGTATGTGTGATGGATGGATGTATGATGGATGTATTTATGTATGATGTATGCATGTATGTATGATGTTTGTATGATTTATGCATGTATGTATGTATGATGGATGTATGTATGATGTATGCATGTATGATGTATGCATGTATGTATGATGTATGCATGTATGCATAATGGATGTATGTATGATGTATGCATGTATGTATGCATGTATGTATGATGTATGTATGTGTGTATGATGTATGCATGTATGTATGATGTATGCATGTATGATGTATGTATGATGGATGTATGTTGGATGGATGATGTATGTATGATGTATGCATGGATGTATGTATGATGTATGTATGTATAATGTATGTATGTATGATGTATGATGTATGTATGAATGATGTATGTATGATGTATGTATGTATGATGTATGCATGTATGTATGATAGATTAATCTATGTATGATGTATGTATGTATGTATGATGGATGGATGTATGATGGATGTATGTATGATGGATCTATGTATGATGTATGTATGATGTATGCATGTATGTGTGATGGATGTATGTGTGATGTATGTATGTATGATGGATGTATGTATGTATGTATGTATGTATGATGTATGCATGTATGTATGATGTATGTATGATTTATGCATGTATGTATGATGGATGTATGTATAATGTATGTATGATGTATGCATGTATGTATGATGTATGCATGTATCTATGATGTATGTCTGTATGTATGATGTATGCATGTATGTATGATGTATGTATGATGGATATATGTATGTATGATGTATGTATGTATGATGGATGTATGTGTATGTATGATGTATGCATGCATGTATGATGTATGATGGATGTATGCATGTATTTATGATGTATGTATGATGTATGCATGTATGTATGATGTATGTATGATTTATGCATGTATGTATGCATGTATGTATGATGGATGTATGTATAATGGATGTATGTATGCATGTATGATGTATGCATGTATGTATGATGTATGCATGCATGTATGATGTATGCATGCATGTATGATGTATGCATGTATGTATGATGTATGCATGCATGTATGATGTATGCATGTATGTATGATGTATGTATGTATGTATGATGTATGTATGTATGTATGCTGTATGTATGTATGTGTGATGGATGGATGTATGATGGATGTATTTATGTATGATGTATGTATGTATGTATGTATGATGTATGCATGCATGTATGATGTATGTATGTATGCTGTATGCATGTATGTGTGATGGATGGATGTATGATGGATGTATGTATGTATGTATGATGTATGTATGATTTATGTATGATGGATGTATGTATAACGGATGTATGTATGTATGATGTATGCATGTATGTATGATGTATGTATGTATGATGGATGTATGTATGTATGATGTATGATGTATGTATGTATGTATGATGTATGTATGATTTATGCATGTATGTATGCATGTATGTATGATGGATGTATGTATAATGGATGTATGGATGTATGATGTATGCATGTATGTATGATGTATGCATGTATGCATAATGGATGTATGTATGATGTATGCATGTATGTATGATGTATGTATGTGTGTATGATGTATGTATGATGTATGCATGTATGATGTATGTATGTATGATGTATGTATGATGGATGTATGTTGGATGGATGATGTATGTATGATGTATGTATGATGGATGTATGTATAATGTATGTATGGATGTATGTATGATGTATGATGTATGTATGTATGATGTATGATGTATGTATGATAGATGTATCTATGTATGATGTATGCATGTATGTATGATGAATGTATGATTTATGCATGTATGTATGATGTATGTATGATTTATGCATGTATGTATGATGTATGTATGTATGTATGTATGATGTATGTATGTATGTATGATGTATGATGTATGCATGCATGTATGCATGTATGTATGATGTATGCATGCATGTATGATGTATGATTTATGTATGTATGTATGCTGTATGCATGTATGTGTGATGGATGGATGTATGATGGATGTATTTATGTATGATGTATGATGGATGTATGATGTATGTATGATTTATGCATGTATGTATGTATGCATGTATGTATGTATGATGGATGTATGTATGATGTATGGATGTATGATGTATGCATGTATGCATAATGGATGTATGTATGATGTATGCATGTATGTATGATGTATGTATCTGTGTATGATGTATGCATGTATGTATGATGTATGCATGTATGTATGTATGATGGATGTATGATGGATGTATGTTGGATGGATGATGTATGTATGATGTATGCATGGATGTATGTATGATGTATGTATGATGGATGTATGTATAATGTATGTATGTATGTATGATGTATGATGTATGTATGAATGATGTATACATGTATGTATGATGTATGTATGTATGATGTATGCATGTATGTATGTATGATAGATGTATCTATGTATGATGTATGTATGTATGTATGATGGATGTATGTATGATGGATGTATGTATGATGTATGTATGATGTATGCATGTATGTGTGATGGATGTATGTGTGATGGATGGATGTATGATGTATGCATGTATGTATGATGTATGTATGATTTATGCATGTATGTATGCATGTATGATGGATGTATGTATAAGGGATGTATGTATGTATGATGTATGCATGTATGTATGTCTGTATGTATGTATGATGTATGCATGTATGTATGATGTATGTATGATGGATGTATGTGTATGTATGATGTATGCATGCATGTATGATGTATGATGGATGTATGCATGTATGTATGATGTATGTATGTATGATGTATGCATGTATGTATGTATGATGTATGTATGATTTATGCATGTATGTATGCATGTATGTATGATGGATGTATGTATGTATGATGTATGCATGTATGTATGATGTATGCATGTATGTATGATGTATGTATGTATGATGTATGCATGTATGTATGATGTATGTATGATGGATGATGTATGTATGATAGATGTATCTATGTATGATGTACGATGTATGTATGTATGTATGATGTATGTATGATAGATGTATGATGTATGTATGTATGTATGATGTATGTATGTATGTATGATGTATGATGTATGCATGCATGTATGATGTATGCATGCATGTATGATGTATGCATGTATGTATGATGTATGCATGCATGTATGATGTATGATTTATGTATGTATGTATGTATGTATGTATGCTGTATGCATGTATGTGTGATGGATGGATGTATGATGGATGTATTTATGTATGATGTATGATGGATGTATGATGTATGTATGATTTATGCATGTATGTATGTATGCATGTATGTATGATGTATGTATGTATGATGTATGGATGTATGATGTATGCATGTATGCATAATGGATGTATGTATGATGTATGCATGTATGTATGATGTATGTATGTGTGTATGATGTATGCATGTATGTATGATGTATGCATGTATGTATGTATGATGGATGTATGATGGATGTATGTTGGATGGATGATGTATGTATGATGTATGCATGGATGTATGTATGATGTATGTATGATGGATGTATGTAGTATGTATGTATGTATGTATGTATGTATGATGTATGATGTATGTATGAATGATGTATACATGTATGTATGATGTATGTATGTATGTATGATGTATGCATGTATGTATGTATGATAGATGTATCTATGTATGATGTATGTATGTATGTATGTATGATGGATGTATGTATGATGGATGGATGTATGATGTATGTATGATGTATGCATGTATGTGTGATGGATGTATGTGTGATGGATGTATGTATGATGTATGCATGTATGTATGATGTATGTATGATTTATGCATGTATGTATGCATGTATGATGGATGTATGTATAAGGGATGTATGTATGTATGATGTATGCATGTATGTATGTCTGTATGTATGATGTATGCATGTATGTATGATGTATGTATGATGGATATATGTATGTATGATGTATGTATGTATGATGGATGTATGTGTATGTATGATGTATGCATGCATGTATGATGTATGATGGATGTATGCATGTATGTATGATGTATGTATTATGATGTATGCATGTATGTATGTATGATGTATGTATGATTTATGCATGTATGTATGCATGTATGTATGATGGATGTATGCATGTATGTATGATGTATGTATGTATGATGTATGCATGTATGTATGATGTATGTATGATGTATGCATGCATGTATGATGTATGCATGCATGTATGATGTATGTATGTATGTATGTATGTATGTATGTATGTATGCTGTATGCATGTATGTGTGATGGATGGATGTATGATGGATGTATTTATGTATGATGTATGCATGTATGTATGATGTATGTATGATTTATGCATGTATGTATGCATGTATGTATGATGGATGGATGTATAATGGATGTATGTATGTATGATGTATGCATGTATGTATGATGTATGTATGATGGATGGATGTATGTATGATGTATGCATGTATGTATGATGTATGCATGTATGTATGATGGATGGATGTATGATGTATGTATGTATGTATGATGTATGCATGTATGATGGATGTATGTATGTATGTATGATGTATGCATGTATGTATGATGTATGTATGATGTATGTATAATGTATGTATGTATGTATGATGGATGTATGCATGTATGTATGATGTATGTATGATGTATGCATGTATGTATGATGTATGCATGCATGTATGATGTATGATGTATGATGTATGTATGTATGATGGATGTATGTATGATTGATGTATGTATGATGTATGCATGTATGTATGATGTATGTATGTATGATGTATGTATGTATGATGCATGTATGTATGTATGATGTATGTATGTATGATATATGCATGCATGTATGATGTATGTATGTATGCTGTATGCATGTATGTGTGATGGATGTATGATGGATGTATTTATGTATGATGTATGCATGTATGTATGATGTATGTATGATTTATGCATGTATGTATGCATGTATGTATGATGGATGTATGTATAATGGATGTATGTATGTATGTATGTATGTATGATGTATGCATGTATGTATGATGCATGTATGTATGATGGATGGATGGATGTATGTATGATGTATGTATGTATGATGTATGCATGTATGTATGATGTATGTATGTATGATGGATGGATGTATGTATGTATGATGTATGCATGTATTTATGCATGTATGTATGTATGTATGATGTATGCATGTATGTATGATGTATGCATGTATGTATGATGTATGTATGATTTATGCATGTATGTATGATGTATGTATGATGTATGTATGTATGATGTATGATGTATGCATGCATGTATGATGTATGCATGTATGTATGATGTATGCATGCATGTATGATGTATGATTTATGTATGTATGTATGTATGTATGTATGCTGTATGCATGTATGTGTGATGGATGGATGTATGATGGATGTATTTATGTATGATGTATGATGGATGTATGATGGATGTATGATTTATGCATGTATGTATGCATGTATGTATGATGGATGTATGTATGATGTATGGATGTATGATGTATGCATGTATGCATAATGGATGTATGCATGATGTATGTATGTGTGTATGATGTATGCATGTATGTATGATGGATGTATGTTGGATGGATGATGTATGTATGATGTATGCATGGATGTATGTATGATGTATGTATGATGGATGTATGTATAATGTATGTATGTATGTATGTATGATGTATGATGTATGTATGAATGATGCATACATGTATGTATGATGTATGTATGTATGATGTATGCATGTATGTATGATAGATGTATCTATGTATGATGTATGTATGATGGATGTATGTATGATGGATGTATGTATGATGTATGTATGATGTATGCATGTATGTGTGATGGATGGATGTATGTATGATGTATGCATGTATGTATGATGTATGTATGATTTATGCATGTATGTATGCATGTATGATGGATGTATGTATAAGGGATGTATGTATGTATGTATGATGTATGCATGTATGTATGTCTGTATGTATGATGTATGCATGTATGTATGATGTATGTATGATGGATATATGTATGTATGATGTATGTATGTGTATGTATGATGTATGCATGCATGTATGATGTATGATGGATGTATGCATGTATGTATGATGTATGTATGTATGATGTATGCATGTATGATGTATGTATGATTTATGCATGTATGTATGCATGTATGTATGATGGATGTATGTATGATGTATGCATGTATGTATGATGTATGCATGTATGTATGATGTATGTATGTATGATGTATGCATGTATGTATGATGGATGTATGTATGATGTATGCATGTATGTATGATGTATGCATGTATGTATGATGTATGTATGTATGATGTATGCATGTATGTATGATGTATGTATGATGTATGCATGCATGTATGATGTATGCATGCATGTATGATGTATGTATGTATGTATGTATGCTGTATGCATGTATGTGTGATGGATGGATGTATGATGGATGTATTTATGTATGATGTATGTATGATTTATGCATGTATGTATGCATGTATGTATGATGGATGTATGTATAATGGATGTATGTATGTATGATGTATGCATGTATGTATGATGTATGTATGATGGATGTATGTATGTATGATGTATGCATGTATGTATGATGTATGCATGTATGTATGATGTATGTATGTATGATGGATGTATGTATGTATGTATGATGTATGCATGTATGTATGATGTATGCATGTATGATGGATGTATGTATGTATGTATGATGTATGCATGTATGTATGATGTATGTATGATGTATGTATGTATGATGGATGTATGCATGTATGTATGATGTATGTATGATGTATGCATGTATGTATGATGTATGCATGTATGTATGATGTATGCATGCATGTATGATGTATGTATGATGTATGTATGTATGATGTATGTATGTATGATGTATGTATGTATGATTGATGTATGTATGTATGATGTATGTATGATGTATGCATGTATGTATGATGTATGTATGTATGATGAATGTATGTATGTATGATGCATGTATGTATGTATGATGTATGTATGTATGATATATGCATGCATGTATGATGTATGTATGCTGTATGCATGTATGTGTGATGGATGGATGTATGATGGATGTATTTATGTATGATGTATGCATGTATGTATGATGTATGTATGATTTATGCATGTATGTATGCATGTATGTATGATGGATGTATGTATAATGTATGTATGTATGTATGTATGTATGTATGTATGATGTATGCATGTATGTATGATGTATGTATGTCTGATGGATGTATGTATGTATGTATGATGTATGTATGTATGATGTATGCATGTATGTATGATGTATGTATGTATGATGGATGTATGTATGTATGTATGTATGATGTATGCATGTATTTATGCATGTATGTATGTATGATGTATGCATGTATGTATGATGTATGCATGTATGTATGATGGATGTATGTATGCATGTATGTATGATGGATGTATGATGGATGTATGTATGTATGATGTATGTATGTATGTATGATGGATGTATGTATGTATGATGTATGCATGTATGTATGATGTATGCATGTATGTATGTATGATGTATGTATGTATGTATGATGTATGTATGTATGTATGTATGTATGTATGTATGATGTATGCATGTATGTATGATGTATGTATGATGGATGGATGTATGTATGTATGATGGATGGATGTATGTATGTATGATGGATGCATGTATGTATGTATGATGTATGCATGTATGTATGTATGATGTATGTATGTATGATGTATGTATGTATGATGTATGCATGTATGTATGATGTATGCATGTATATAATGAGTTTGGAAGTTCTAGAGCAGTGCTAATCTTTGCCGAAAATGTTACTAATCTGTGATCAATCAATTGATTCTTCCTATAGAAATAAGCATAACCCAGGAGTATGGGTTTAAGTTATGCTGTGCTGTGTTAGCTGCAGAAACTTTTTGTTGTGTTGACATACTTGATACTTGTTTAAATTATTAACAGAGAACTTTTAAAGTTTTTATATTGGGTAATATGTGCAATACAGCTATTACAGTTTACAGTTTTGTTTTTTTATATTTTAAAGTTGCACTCTGTTTGTTTATTAAACTTGGTTTTATTTAATTTTAAGTTTAATAAAGATGTTATATATCACAACGTCTAAATGTGTGTCTGTATTGCATGTTTAAACCTTAATACCATAAATATTAACAGGTGTTAAGTTTACTCCTGGAGTATATAATCAGTTTGCAAATTATAGAGAAATGCTTAAATAATGCATTACACTTTAACTAAACCCCTTAGATTTTAGTAGACTAAAACTAAACTAAAACAAAAACAATTCAGATGACTAAAATACGACTAAAACTAAGACTAAATTGAAATTTGCTGTCAAAATTAACGCTGATGTATGTATGATGGATGGATGTATGTTGGATGGATGATGTATTTATGATGGATGTATGTATGATGTATTTATGATGGATGGATGTATGATGGATGGATGTATGATGGATGGATGTATGATGGATGGATGGATGTATGATGGATGTATTATGGATTTATGATGGATGTATGATGGATGGATGATGCATGTATGTTGGATGGATGATGCATGTATGTTGGATGGATGATGCATGTATGATGGATGGATGATGGATGGATGTATGATGGATGTATGATGGATGTATGTATGTTAGATGTATGATGGATGGATGTATGTTGGATGTATGATGGATGTATGATGGATGGATGTATGATGGATGGATGTATGATGGATGTATGATGGATGTATGTATGTTGGATGTATTTATGATGGATGGATGATGGATGGATGATGGATGTATGTATGTTGGATGTATTTATGATGGATGTATGATGGATGTATGTATGATGGATGGATTATGTATTTATGTTGGATGTATGTATTATGGATGGATGTATGATGGATGGATGTATGATGAATGGATGGATGATGTATTTATGTTGGATGGATGTATGATGGATGGATGTATGATGGATGGATGATGTATTTATGTTGGATGGATGTATGATGTATGGATGTATGATGGATGGATGATGTATTTATGTTGGATGTATGTATGATGGATGTATGATGGATGGATGATGTATTTATGTTGGATGTATGTATGATGTGTGTATGTATGATGTATGTATGATGTATTTATGTTGGATGGATGATGGCTGGATGTATGATGGATGTATGATGGATGTATGTATGATGGATGGATGATGTATTTATGTTGGATGGATGTATGATGGATGTATGATGGATGGATGTATGATGGATGGATGTATGATGGATGGATGTATGTATGATGGATGTATGATGGATGGATGTATGATGGATGGATGTATGTATGATGGATGTATGATGGATGGATGTATGATGGATGGATGATGTATTTATGTTGGATGGATGTATGATGTATGTATGATGGATGTATGTATGATGGATGTATGATGGACGGATGATGTATTTATGTTGGATGTATGTATGATGTGTGTATGTATGATGTATTTATGTTGGATGGATGGATGGATGATGGATGATCTATGTATGATGGATAAATGGATGCGTGTATGTGTGTATATATATATATATATATATATATATATATATATATATATATATATATATACACATACACATACATACACATACACACACAATGTATGTATGATGTATGCATGGATGTATGTATGATGTATGCATGGATGTATGTTGGATGGATGTATGTATGATGTATGTATGTATGCATGGATGTATGTATGATGGATGGATGATGGATGGATGTATGCATGATGTATGTATGATGAATGTATGTATGTTGGATGTATTTATGATGGATGGATGTATGTATGATGAATGTATGTATGTTGGATGTATTTATGATGGATGTATGTATGTATGATGGATGTATGTATGATGGATGTATGTATGATGGATGGATGATGTATTTATGTTGGATGGATGTATGATGGATGATGGTATGATGGATGGATGATGTATTTAAGTTGGATGGATGTATGATGTGTGTATGTATGATGTATGTATGTATGATGTATTTATGTTGGATGTATGTATGATGGATGATCTATGTATGATGGATAAATGGATGTGTGTTTGTGTGTATATATATATATATATATATATATATATATATATATATATATATATATATATATATATACACACATATATATATTTGAGCTGCAAACAGAGGCAGAAAGTGGGGGGAAAATATGTTTAAAAGGACCACAAGACTTCCAAATTACCTCCCCAGTTAGGTAATATACAAAACTACTTATGATCATGGACAGACATTGGAGTCATAAATTAAGTTTATATCAGAAAGCTCTCAATATGGATGTGAGCTAACGATGGCTGATGTTACTGGCAATTACTATAATACTGGTGGGATAAGGCTGATCTGCTGGATGTCAATTACTGCAATTCAGGTGGAATGGCTTTGTATGCGGGAAAATTATTAGAATGGCAAATAATTAATATTTAATTAAAAAAAAGAAGATGGAGGGAAGACAACCAGTGATGTAAGTCCATCCAAAGGAATTAGGAAAACTACTACAAAGAGACAGGTAAAGGGAAGAAAATACATGAACTATAAGAGTGAATTTGTGTTTTTAAGATTTTCTTTTTTATATACTTTAATTCCTCTATTTAAAGCCAAGACTATACCAACCTCTGCTGGCTTTAAAATGGAAGTATCTAACTCAATCTACCTACGCAAGTTGCGCAGTACTATGCAACGTTTGTAAGGAGATTGCAATTTAACTCCTCCTCCGTCGGTTTTCACTGATGTCCATCCAGGCACTGTAGGGAGTTGCGGAGTAACGGGGGTGACACCATCAGAGGAGATTAATTCCTAATTGATGGTGTCAAAGACCACCAACATCTTCTCTGTAACAGTGTCTAATACACAGGAAGCAGACCAGACACACATGGTATAGAGAGACAGTAACAGTGTGTAATACACAGGAAGTAGACCAGACACACATGGTATAGAGAGACAGTAACAGTCTAATACACAGGAAGCAGACCAGACACACACATGGTATAGAGAGACAGTAACAATGTAATACACAGGAAGCAGACCAGACACACATGGTATAGAGAGACAGTAACAGAGTGTAATACACAGGAAGCAGACCAGACACACATGGTATAGAGAGACAGTAACAGTGTAATACACAGGAAGTAGACCAGACACACATGGTATAGAGAGACAGTAACAGTCTAATACACAGGAAGCAGACCAGACACACACATGGTATAGAGAGACAGTAACAATGTAATACACAGGAAGCAGACCAGACACACATGGTATAGAGAGACAGTAACAGTGTAATACACAGGAAGCAGACCAGACACACACATGGTATAGAGAGACAGTAACAATGTGTAATACACAGGAAGCAGACCAGACACACATGGCATAGAGAGACAGTAACAGTGTGTAGTACACAGAAGGCAGACCAGACACACATGGTATAGAGAGACAGTAACAGAGTGTAATACACAGGAAGCAGACCAGACACACATGGTATAGAGAGACAGTAACAGTGTGTAGTACACAGGAAGCAGACCAGACACACATGGTATAGAGAGACAGTAACAGTGTGTAATACACAGGAGCAGACCACACACACATGGTATAGAGAGACAGTAACAGTGTGTAATACACAGGAAGCAGACCAGACACACATGGTATAGAGAGACAGTAACAGTGTGTAATACACAGGAAGCAGACCAGGCACACATGGTATAGAGAGACAGTAACAATGTGTAATACACAGGAAGCAGACCAGACACACATGGTATAGAGAGACAGTAACAGTGTAATACACAGGAAGCAGACCAGACACACATGGTATAGAGAAACAGTAACAATGTGTAATACACAGGAAGCAGACCAGACACACATGGTATAGAGAGACAGTAACAGAGTGTAATACACAGGAAGCAGACCAGACACACATGGTATAGAGAGACAGTAACAATGTGTAATACACAGGAAGCAGACCAGACACACATGGTATAGAGAGACAGTAACAATGTGTAATACACAGGAAGCAGACCAGACACACATGGTATAGAGAAACAGTAACAATGTGTAATACACAGGAAGTAGACCAGACACACATGGTATAGAGAGACAGTAACAATGTGTAATACACAGGAAGCAGACCAGACACACATGGCATAGAGAGACAGTAACAGTGTGTAGTACACAGAAGGCAGACCAGACACACATGGTATAGAGAGACAGTAACAGAGTGTAATACACAGGAAGCAGACCAGACACACATGGTATAGAGAGACAGTAACAGTGTGTAGTACACAGGAAGCAGACCAGACACACATGGTATAGAGAGACAGTAACAGTGTAATACACAGGAAGCAGACCAGACACACATGGTATAGAGAGACAGTAACAGTGTGTAGTACACAGGAAGCAGACCAGACACACATGGTATAGAGAGACAGTAACAGTGTAATACACAGGAAGCAGACCAGACACACATGGTATAGAGAGACAGTAACAGTGTGTAATACACAGGAGCAGACCACACACACATGGTATAGAGAGACAGTAACAGTGTGTAATACACAGGAAGCAGACCAGACACACATGGTATAGAGAGACAGTAACAGTGTGTAATACACAGGAAGCAGACCAGGCACACATGGTATAGAGAGACAGTAACAATGTGTAATACACAGGAAGCAGACCAGACACACATGGTATAGAGAGACAGTAACAGTGTAATACACAGGAAGCAGACCAGACACACATGGTATAGAGAAACAGTAACAATGTGTAATACACAGGAAGCAGACCAGACACACATGGTATAGAGAGACAGTAACAGAGTGTAATACACAGGAAGCAGACCAGACACACATGGTATAGAGAGACAGTAACAATGTGTAATACACAGGAAGCAGACCAGACACACATGGTATAGAGAGACAGTAACAATGTGTAATACACAGGAAGCAGACCAGACACACATGGTATAGAGAAACAGTAACAATGTGTAATACACAGGAAGTAGACCAGACACACATGGTATAGAGAGACAGTAACAATGTAATACACAGGAAGCAGACCAGGCACACATGGTATAGAGAGACAGTAACAGTGTAATACACAGGAAGCAGACCAGGCACACATGGTATAGAGAGACAGTAACAGTGTGTAATACACAGGAAGCAGACCAGACACACATGGTATAGAGAGACAGTAACAGAGTGTAATACACAGGAAGCAGACCAGACACACATGGTATAGAGAGACAGTAACAATGTGTAATACACAGGAAGCAGACCAGACACACATGGTATAGAGAGACAGTAACAATGTGTAATACACAGGAAGCAGACCAGACACACATGGTATAGAGAGACAGTAACAATGTGTAATACACAGGAAGCAGACCAGACACACATGGTATAGAGAGACAGTAACAGAGTGTAATACACAGGAAGCAGACCAGACACACATGGTATAGAGAGACAGTAACAATGTGTAATACACAGGAAGCAGACCAGACACACATGGTATAGAGAGACAGTAACAATGTGTAATACACAGGAAGCAGACCAGACACACATGGTATAGAGAGACAGTAACAATGTGTAATACACAGGAAGCAGACCAGACACACATGGTATAGAGAGACAGTAACAATGTGTAATACACAGGAAGCAGACCAGACACACATGGTATAGAGAGACAGTAACAGAGTGTAATACACAGGAAGCAGACCAGACACACATGGTATAGAGAGACAGTAACAATGTGTAATACACAGGAAGCAGACCAGACACACATGGTATAGAGAGACAGTAACAATGTGTAATACACAGGAAGCAGACCAGACACACATGGTATAGAGAGACAGTAACAATGTGTAATACACAGGAAGCAGACCAGACACACATGGTATAGAGAGACAGTAACAATGTGTAATACACAGGAAGCAGACCAGACACACATGGTATAGAGAGACAGTAACAGAGTGTAATACACAGGAATAAAATACTTTACACTAGTTTTGTTGTTTACATAATATTCTTTACATGTATCTGTCATTTTTAGCTTTATAATGAATATTATTCTCCTAATTGGCAAGTAATACATTTACTAATGACTTTTTTTTATTTTGTCATTTTACAACTAATATTGCTGCTGTTTCCGGACTAAATGCATGTATTTGTTTTACAGGAAATGGCTGGAAATGTCCCCACTGTACAAGTTTATTACAAGGCCCTTGTGGATGGTATTAAGTCTTTAGATTTTGAGAACATAATACCTTGTACTCTGCAACTATTAACTGAGAAGGCATTTGCATTGCTTGTAAATAGTGCTGGGAAAACCCTGATTGCTGCCTCACAACATGGTAGTGGAAGAGTGATTGTTCTCCCCAATAAAGAGTGTCTCAACATCCCCTCGTTCCAACCATTCTTCCAAAATGCTGTGAGTTGGTTAAAGCCCCCCAGTGTCCCTGAGGTCGGGGTGCAGTCGTCGTTTGCCTCTCTGGCTGAGTTCCTCACCAGTAAAGGTCACAAAGTCCAGACCAGTGACACAATTAACGAGTCATATGGTGTTTACTGCACACATGCTGATGACCAATCCCAAACTAAGGATCTTGTAGATTTTATAAAGCATGGCGGAGGTCTCCTTATCGCAGGACAACCGGATACCAGCAGTTCTGATGTGTTTAATTCCTATCCTGGGAATAAAGTAGCAGGAGTTGCTGGAATCTACTTCTCCAACAGTTATTCTACAGCTGGAAGTTACCCAGTCACAGAAAACTTACCGTACCCTCTGCTAGATGTGTAAGTACATTGTTACACACTGTACAAACAGTACAATTAGTCATTGGGCAGGTTTTACAGATATAAACTGGTAAATAAAAACAAACAAATATCTCTAGTTCTGAGAGCTAAGTAATCTCTCAAACACAAACAAAAAAAAGCCATTGGAAAAGTAATGAAAAATAGGAAATTTGCAACCCCTTGAAACATGAATTGTAAAAATAAGCTGCATTATTTACACACACCTAGATTTAGAGTTTTGCGTTAGAAAGGGTGCGTTAGCTACGCGTGTTTTTTTCCCCCCGCACCTTTTAAACAATGCTGGTATTGAGAGTTCTCTGAAGGGCTGCGTTAGGCTCCAAAAAGGGAGCGTAGAGCATAATTTACCGCCACTTCAACTCTCAATACCAGCGTTGCTTACAGACGCGGCCAGCTTAAAAAACGTGCTCGTGCACGATTCCCCCATAGGAAACAATGGGACAATTTGAGCTGAAAAAAAAGCAGCCCCATTGTTTCCTATGGGGAAACACTTCCTAAGTCTACACCTAAGGCCCTAACATGAACCCCGAGTCTAAACACCCCTAATCTTACACTTATTAACCTCTAATCTGCCGCCCCTGCTATCGCTGACCCCTGCATTACACTTTTAACCCCTAATCTGCCACTCCGGACACCGCCGCAACCTACATTATCCCTATGTACCCCTAATCTGCTGCCCCTAACATCGCCGACACCTAAGGTGACCAGACGTCCCCGATTTCCGGGGACAGTCCCCGAATTGAGGAGACTGTCCCCGGCAAAATTATGTCCCCGAATTTGTCCCCGGCCCCTTTTCATTGTCCCCAGTGTTCTATCTAATCTCTAAAGTAGTAAATCACTGTCTTACTCCTTAACTGGTAGCTGCTGTCTGTTACTAAGCAGTGGGAGGAGCGTACAGGTAGCGCAGTGCGCACGCAAGTAGGAGGGAAGAGACTGAGCCGCACGCAAGTAGGAGGGAAGAGACTGAGCCGCACACTCACACAGTACAAATCCAGACAGTACTGCAGCGGCGCGCAAGTCAAGTCAGGCGGAGGGAAGACAGAGAGCAGACCAGACATTCCCACGCACAGAGTACAACTGGATCTAAGTTGCGGCGTGGTAAATCAGGAGGAAAGACTATGGTTATTTGCTCAGTCAGGTTTTATTTTATTGAGAAATGGGCAGGGGAGTGAATGCATTGCTGGGAAAAGTGCCACACGCACAGAGTACAATCGGACCTAAGTTGCGGCAAGCGTAAGTGGTAAGTCAGGAGGGAAGACTATAACATTTTAAGTTTTATTGAGAATGGGCAGGGGAGTGAATTCATTGCTGGGAAAAGTGCCATTTATATCAACATTCAGCAAAAGGGGAGCAATATGTTTAGGCACAGTACAACTCCTGACAACTCCTAAGTAAGTACTCACATCCGGCTGTATAATTCTATGTGCTCATCATTCACAGCACACACACACTGTAATACAGTGTTTTACTTGTCCCACTCGCACATTACCTTGCTTAATAATTTTTATTGGGCATTGTTTATAATTCTATGTGCTCATCATTCACAGCACACACACACACTGTAATACAGTGTTTTACTTGTACCACTCGCACATTACCTTGCTTAATAATTTTTATTGGGCATTGTTTATAATTCTATGTGCTCATCATTCACAGCACACACACACTGTAATACAGTGTTTTACTTGTACCACTCGCACATTACCTTGCTTAAAATTTTTTATTGGACATTATTATTACAGTGTGTGTGTGTAATAGCACAAAAACTACCCACATAAGATATGATAAAATAATATTAGGAAGGGACTCATGAGCTCAGCATAACCTATGGATAATCCCATACCCCCCCTCCCCACACACAAATTCTACTGAGTCTATCAGTTACATATGGTCCTGCAACTCAGCTATCTGCACTAAGCATTGGGAGCTCTAATCCAGTGTTTTTCAACCAGTGTGCCGTGAGAGATCCTCAGGTGTGCCACGGCAGACTGACAACAGTGTGACATATTTTTTAAACTTTGCTTGTTTTTTACTCCCAGTGCAGGGGTAGTTTGTAGGAGGCATGGCATAACAGCACAATACATACAGTATGTGTGTGTGTATGTGTATATATATATATATATATGCTGTATTAGGCTACAATGTGTGATTTTTTAAAAATTTTGGGATGGTGGTGTGCCACAGGATTTTTTAATGTAAAAAAGTGTGCCACTGCAAAAAAAAGGTTAAAAATCACTGCTCTAATCTATGTTTACAACACTAGCAGATGCTGTTAAAGGGACAGTCTAGTATAAATTAAACTTTCATTATTCAGATATGACTTTTAATTTTAATGAACTTTCCAATTTACTTTTATCATCAAATTTG
Source organism: Bombina bombina (assembly GCF_027579735.1). Taxonomy (NCBI): domain Eukaryota; kingdom Metazoa; phylum Chordata; class Amphibia; order Anura; family Bombinatoridae; genus Bombina; species Bombina bombina. The sequence continues at coordinate 1,241,008,073 of NC_069502.1, forward strand.
CTTTTTTCTCTTGGTATTCTTAGTTTAAACTAAACATAGGTAGGCTCATATGCTAATTTCTAAGCCTTTGATGGCTGCCTCTTATCACATGCTTTTTAAAGTGTCAGTAAACCTAAAAATAATGTTATATAATTCTGCACATAGTGCAGAATTATATAACATTATTTTACTGCTATGGTTATAAAACCCATTTTTCCCTTTTAATATTTAAAAAACATGCCGCTTTTACAGACCTGCTCTCTGCTCTCTGCTGAGCGGGTCTGTTTTTTTTAGTCAGCGCATCGGGCCAGCTGTATAGTCACAGCCCGGCCCAACCGCGCCATAAGACTAAGTGCAGCTCGCTCCTGCTGTCAGACAGAGCAGGCTGGCACATACATGATTAACACATGTCCTGCTATTTTGTCAGCAAATATATATGTAAAATCTTTTCTTCCTTTGTAATTAACTTTCTCTTTTTCCTTCCTCCTGGTTTCTACTCAGCTATTTTCCTTCCTGTCTGTTTTTTTATGCCTTTTTGGCCCTCCATTTTTTTCCCACTGATATATATATATATATATATATATATATATATATATATATATATATATATATATATATATATATATATATATATATATATATATATGTGGCAAACCTAGCCACTTCTGGACTATAACGTAAGAAAGGTTGTCTGTGACAGACCCTTCGGTCAGGACTGAAAGTGTTAACTTTATTTTCTAACCACAAGTGGCTGGCTCCAGCTACAATCTAATTAATGCTTAGCATTCTATTGTTTGATCACCTCTAGAGAGAAAACGCCTAAGTGATAAGGAGAGTCAAGAGTGTCCTGTGGTTGAAGTGTTTAAGTAATATAATCCTATTGTATCATGTCAAGGGCGCTTCTCCCTTTTATCTAATGTACAACATTCTTTCAACCCCCATCTGGGGGGGGGGGGGTCAAAAACCTGTATAAATCTGTATGCTGCCTTCAAATAAAGTGTTATTCTGTTTAAAACCTGAAAACTGGCTGGGTTGTGAACTGCTGATTCCCTATGCAGGACATTGTTCCCTGGTGTTAACCCTTGGTATCCGGTTGGTACCGTTACAATTGGTGGCAAGCGACGGAATGAACCTTATCGCCCAGAAGAGCAACTACACAAGCCAGTAACCTCAGGAAGAGGGGGATTACTACAATACTGACTAAGATGGAAGGAGTACCAGGGACCGAAGTGAATGGAGATGGATTATTCTAAGCTAAAGAGACAAACGTAAAAGGAACTGCTAGAAGCCAGGGGAAAGATAGGCAGCAGCAAACCCAAGGCTATATTAATTGCTGAGCTGATGGAGGGAGACAGAGCTTGCAGCGCTACGCCTCCAGCAGCCATGGAGGAGACCCTATACCAGAGGGAAATGAGGACCAGGCTGGAATTTTTACCCCAACCTGTACCACGGGATATGCTATCCGTGGTAATGGCAGATGTGCAGGAGTACGTGATGGCACACAGTCCGCGGAATGCATCCTCCCGAGCAGAATCCATGTTGGACGCACTCAGCAACCCAGTAAGACCCAAAATCCCATACCATGCATTTAAAATGTTTTGTGAGGAGAAGGATGAGATTGATGGGTATTTACAGGATTTTGAGAGACTGTGCGAGTTACATGATTTGGAGCAGTCCGTATGGGTGCCGGTGCTAGCAGGCAAGCTAGCCGGTAGGGCAGCGGAAGCGTATCGCGCTGTACCCAGGGAGGACAGCAAGGATTACGCTAAAGTGAAGAGAGCGATCTTGGAAAGATATGCCATTACCTCAGAGGCATACCGGCGCAAGTTTAGAGGCCTGCGCAAGCCAGAAAGAGATTCCCATGCAGAGTGGGCCCACAAGCTGGATCAAGCATCTCAGGGGTGGATACAGGCCAGCCAAGCTACCACCATGGAAGAATTGCGACAACTGATGCTGTTGGAGCATTTCTTTAACGGCTTGTCCCCAGAAGCCCAAGAATGGGTGAGAGATCGAAAACCCCTCACCTTAACCGAAGCAGCCAGATTAGCAGACCAGCATTTTGATGCCAGGAGGCACCATGGACTACAGCCTAACAACGGACGGGCTAATATACAATGCCACACCTGCAAGCAGTGGGGACATATGGCACGTGAGTGCACCCAAAATCGGAGCAGACAAGCTTGGAACCAGGTCAGACAGAACCTGGCCCCAAGGGCGGCTGCTCACCATTACCAAACGGAGCCAGCCGCTCATGAGGTGTTGAGCACCCAAGCCGAGGAACCCCTGGGAATTCTGCATGAGGTGATGTCGGTCCAGGGACTTCGGGATTCGGGAGCTACTTTAACCCTGATAGCTCCCCATTTGGTGCCGGATACAGCACCCACTGGCGGATCCATGGCAGTACGAGGGCAGGGGGAGCAGTATACCGATTGCCCACTGCTAGAGTGGAGTACAGACCCCCAATCACCCCAGCAGCTGCCAGTTACCAACCCCCGGCGCACCGCTATACCACACGGCCTCCGGCCACGAACTACCCTCAGAGAGCCCGGTTCAATTCGCGGGGCTACTCACAACCTATTCGGTGCTTTGGATGTAAGCAACTAGGGCACAAAAGACCAGAGTGTCCCCTAAATGCAGCGAATCAAGCACAGTCCTGGAGAAGACCCGCTGGCGGAATCCCACATAATCCTCAGCCTGTGGCCCGCTACGTAGAGGCGCCAGAATGCTGGGGCAGCCTACATGAAGCAGACCCCGTGCAAGCTGCCCACCGGAATAACCGGCAACGGGTTAAAGTGAATGGGCAGGAGGTCAGTTGTCTACGGGATACTGGTGCTACCATGACCTTGCTTCAAGAGAACTTGGTGCCTGAGAAACAGCACACTGGAGACACTGTGGCTGTGAGGGTAGCAGGGGGCACTGTGTTCCGCCTACCTGTTGCCAGGGTACATTTGGATTGGGGAGTGGGCGCTAGACTTGTGAATGTGGGGGTCAAGAAGGACTTACCTGCTGATGTTCTCCTTGGAAATGACTTGGCCCCCCTTGTTTCTGCCTATGCTCCCATGGATCCCGCTAATGTTAACCCTGTGACTACCCAAGCCCAGTCCCTCCGGGAAGAGACGCTTCCATGTTTGGGGTGGGGGCGGTACTGAGCCAAGTTGGAGCAGATGGCGGAGAACACCCCGTAGCTTACTTGAGCCGAAAGTTGTTGCCCCGGACATCCCCAAGCCGATCCGTTGGGATCAGACTGTGTATGCCGGCTTGGTTCTGGGGGAGCATTGTGGCAAACCTAGCCACTTCTGGACTATAACGTAAGAAAGGTTGTCTGTGACAGACCCTTCGGTCAGGACTGAAAGTGTTAACTTTATTTTCTAACCACAAGTGGCTGGCTCCAGCTACAATCTAATTAATGCTTAGCATTCTATTGTTTGATGACCCCCAGAGAGAAACGCCTAAGTGATAAGGAGAGTCAAGAGTGTCCTGTGGTTGAAGTGTTTAAGTAATATAATCCTATTGTATCATGTCAAGGGCGCTTCTCCCTTTTATCTAATGTACAACATTCTTTCAACCCCCATCTGGGGGGGGGGGGTCAAAAACCTGTATAAATCTGTATGCTGCCTTCAAATAAAGTGTTATTCTGTTTAAAACCTGAAAACTGGCTGGGTTGTGAACTGCTGATTCCCTATGCAGGACATTGTTCCCTGGTGTTAACCCTTGGTATCCGGTTGGTACCGTTACAATATATATATATAATTTCGCAATACCCCAAAATCTCATAGGTTGATCTGTCATTATATCAAAAATAAATAAATACACCAGACACCGATTATGGGAAAACTAATAGCTACAGCTTTATTGATATGTAATATAACATATAAAAACGTATGCTCTCTGCGGTACGGAAGTAACATAAACGTGAAGATAATACTTTAAATGAGTCTCTGCTTCTGGAAGCAATACCGTCTGCAGCTGCTCTAGCAGTATAAACGATCAATCAATTACGTAGCCTTCTTCTGCTCTGTAGTCCTGCTCACTGGCAAGTCCTCGGTCTAAAGTTGCAACAAAAGACATCAAACAAGAAAACAGCAAAAGCATATAGCAATTAATGAAAATGAGCTAAAACAATAGTGGGACTTTTGGATACTTGACGTTTTTTTACTGCTACAGTATAGTTGTTATCAAGTAAATATGTTTTTTTTTTCTCACCGACATCCCCAGTACTTGCCTTGGCATGCAATCTTCTACCTCTGACATGTTATCTCTCTACAGATTCTGTACCAGTTTGGCAGTGTAGGGATTGCGGAAGTGTCATGGCATTGCACAGCAAAAGAAAGTGCTATTTCAATGATGTGCTCCAAAAAGAGTTTCCTTTCATGAAAAGTGCTGGAAAGGGATCTTCTGTTGTATGCACAATATGTCATTCTGCGTTTACCATTTCAAGTGGAGGTAGAACTTCAATCAAAGAACATGAAACCACAAGCAAACACAAAGCCACTCAAACTGCCCGTGCAGGTTCAACTTCTGTGACATCATTTTTTCGGAAAGTTGAACCCTCTCAGAGTGAATATGACCTAGCTTTACAAGAGGGAGTTTTTTCATATCACACCATTGCCCATAACCATAGTTTCAGATCAATGGACTGCACTTCAGGATTAAATAGGAAGTTCTTCAATCCTAAATTTTGCTGTGCACGGACAAAGTGTGAAGCAATTGTCACAAACGTATTTGCTCCTTGGTCAACAGATGAGCTCAAACATGACCTTGAGAATGTTGATTTTGTAGCACTTTCGGTAGATGCTTCAAATCATGGTCATATGAAGTTGCTGCCTATTGTGGTTCGCTACTTCAAGGTACAAGAGGAAAGCACTTCTGTGGAGACAAAACTTCTTGATTTTGTGGCACTGACAGGTGAAACAGCTGAACTTATTTCAGGTGAGCTGATAGAAATTATAAAAAAATTCCACCTGGAAAATAAAGTTGTGGCCTTCTCTGCCGACAATACAAACACAAACTTTGGTGGACTACGGAGGCAAGGGAGAGAAAATGTGCACACTAAAGTTAGAGAAGCCCTTCAAAGGGAAGTAATAGGTCTTGGATGCCCAGCTCATATTGTCCACAATTGTGCACGAACTGCCCTAGATACAATCCCAGTGGATGTTGAATATATTCTTAACAAGATTTTTGGATATTTTCATATATTCACTGTTCGTGTTGAAAGACTGAAAAGTTTTTGTGAGTTTGTGGGGCAAGAATATCAAAATATTCTTGGGCACAGCAATGTCAGGTGGCTCTCAATGTTACCTGCTTTGGAAAGAATTCTTATGCTCTATGAGCCACTGAAGTCATTTTTTCTGTCTGAAGAAAAGTGTCCAGTTGTCCTTAGGAAGATATTTGAAGACCCTACAACGGAACTTTGGCTCAGTTTCATCCACAGTACTGTGTCACTTTTCCATGACACAATAAAATCACTGGAGGGGCAAGATCGCTGTGCCATGGAATCAGCTGTGATCCTCAACACCCTTAGAAAGAAGCTGTCTGCTAGACATGAGGAAGACTTTGTGCCAGTAATGGTAAGACAACAAATCAAGGAGCTAGAAAGAGATGGGGTTTTAACACAAGCTTCCTACTTTAAAGTTGCTCACTCTTTTTTTGACGCTTCAGTCCAATATTTACATGCTTGGGGAAAACATATAGATGACCTTGAAGACCTTCAATGCTTGCTTTTGAAGAGAGTGCCTGCAAGGTCTGATATTGAGAAGGCAGTTGAACTTCTGAACACAAAATGTCCAAATGTATCAGTCAATCAAGATGCTTTGTTTGATGAAGTGACTTTTCTAAATGAATTCCTAAAAGAGCAAATACCTGTATGGAATGCATCAGCATCAGCAGTGTCGGTAGCCAGCAAGTGGAATGCAGTTATGACCCATTTCACGAGAATGGAGGTAACCCATGCTAACCTTAAAAAATTAGCTGAAGTAGTCCTCTGTCTGCCAGGCAGCAATGCTCCAGTGGAAAGAGTTTTCTCACTCATGAATGACATATGGACTGCTGAGAAATCACGATTTCGTGTGGAAACTATCAAAGCAATTCTCATCGTGAAAAATAACATTAAATTGTCCTGTTTAGAATTTGTGGAGAAAATCTCCAAGAACAAAAATATTCTCAGGCAGATTCATTCCTCTGAGAAATATGTTAATACAAATGTCTGAACAAAGGCCGGGATACACATGAGATACGTATTGTTAAAAGAAAACTGATTTTTGGTGGGGGGACCACAATACTGTTTTTTAAGTTTTTAGTTATTGTTCTTAATTGTTAATTTATATTGTTATTGTTGAACCAGAATACTTTGGTAAGAATAAAATACAAAATATGATTTGAATTTTTTTTTCTCTATCTTATATTCTTAACATTTTGGTACTCATATCCCTAAAAATTCTAAGAAGTATTTTTTTTTTTTTATCTCGGGGTCGAAATGTGAGAAATAACGTGTATGTATATCATGCAATCACTCCATAAACACATACCAAACACACTGCATATATAATTTTAGGAAAATACGCTAATAAAATAGTTTTTACCATTTGCCAATAAAAAAAAATAAAATGTCCCTGGATTTCATTTTAAAAATCTGGTCACCTTAACCTATATTATATTTATTAACCCCTAATCTGCCCCCCCCCCCATGTCGCCGCTGCCTTACCTACACTTATTAACCCCTAATCTGCCGACCGGACCTCGCCGCCACTATAATAAATGTATTAACCCCTAAACCGCCTCACTCCCACCTCAAAAACCCTATAATAAATAGTATTAATCCCTAATCTGCCCTCCCTAACATCGGCGACACCTAACTTCATGTATTAACCCCTAATCTGCCGACCGGACCTCACCGCTACTATAATAAATGTATAAACCCCTAAAGCTAAGTCTAACCCTAACCCTAACACCCCCCTAAGTTTAATATAATTTTTATCTAACGAAATAAAATAAATCTTATTAAATAAATTAATCCTATTTAAAGCTAAATACTTACCTGTAAAATAAACCCTAATATAGCTACAATATAAATAATAATTACATTGTAGCTATTTTAGGATTTATATTTATTTTACAGGTAACTTGGTATTTATTTTAACAAGGTACAATAGCTATTAAATAGTTAATAACTATTTAATAGCTACCTAGTTAAAATAATTACAAAATTACCTGTAAAATAAATCCTAACCTAAGTTACAATTAAACCTAACACTACACTATCAATAAATTAATTAAATAAACTACCTACAATTACCTACAATTATCTACAATTAAATCAACTAAACTAAATTACAAAAAAAACAAACACTAAATTACAAAAAATAAAAAAAGATTACAAGAATTATAAACTAATTACACCTACTCTAAGCCCCCTAAAAAAATAACAAAGCCCCCCAAAATAAAAAAATGCCCTACCCTAATCTAAAATAAAAAGTTTACAGCTCTTTTACCTTATCAGCACTTAAAAGGGCCTTTTGCGGGGCATGCCCCAAAGAATTCAGCTCTTTTGCCTGTAAAAAAAACATACACTACCCCCCAACATAACAACCCACCACCCACATACCGCCCAAACCCCCCTTAAAAATCCTAACGCTAAGCCCCTGAAGATCTCCCTATCTTATATTCACCACGGCGGTTATCACCGATCTGTCCAGAAGAGGCTCCGAAGTCTTCATCCTATCCGGCAAGAAGAGGTCCAGAAGTGGCTCCGAAGTCTTCATCCTATCCGCCAAGAAGAGGTCCAGAAGAGGCTCCGAATTCTTCATCCTAACCACCAAGAAGAGGACATCCGGACCGGCAAACATCTTCATCCAAGCGGCATCTTCTATCTTCATCCATCCGATGAGGAGCGGCTCCATCTTCAAGACCTCCGGCGCGGAACATCCTCTTCTCCCGACGACTAGACGACGAATGAAGGTTCCTTTAAGGGACGTCATCCATGATCGGAACAGCCAATAGAATGCAAGCTCAATCTGATTGGCTGATTGGATCAGCCAATCCGATTGAACTTGAATCTGATTGGCTGATTCAATAAGCCAATCAGATTTTTCCTACGTTAATTCCGATTGGCTGATAGAATCCTATCAGCCAATCGGAATTCGAGGGACGCCATCTTGGATGACGTCCCTTAAAGGAACCTTCATTCGTCGTCTAGTCGTCGGGAGAAGAGGATGTTCCGCGCCGGAGGTCTTGAAGATGGAGCCGCTCCTCGTCGAATGGATGAAGATAGAAGATGCCGCTTAGATGAAGATGTTTGCCGGTCCGGATGTCCTCTTCTTGGCGGATAGGATGAAGAATTCGGAGCCTCTTCTGGACGGATCGGTGATACCCGGCGTGGTGAAGATAAGGTAGGGAGATCTTCAGCGGCTTAGTGTTAGGTTTTTTAAGGGGGGTTTGGGTTAGATTAGGGGTATGTGGGTGGTGGGTTTTAATGTTGGGGGGGTATTGTATGTTTTTTTACAGGCAAAAGAGCTGAATTCTTTGGGGCATGCCCCGCAAAAGGCCCTTTTAAGGGCTGGTAAGGTAAAAGAGCTGTAAACTTTTTATTTTAGAATAGGGTAGGGCATTTTTTTATTTTGGGGGGCTTTGTTATTTTTTAGGGGGCTTAGAGTAGGTGTAATTAGTTTAAAATTCTTGTAATCTTTTTTTATTTTTTGTAATTTAGTGTGTGTTTGTTTTTGTAATTTAGTTTAGTTGATTTAATTGTAGATAATTGAAGGTAATTGTAGGTAGTTTATTTAATTAATTTATTGAAAGTGTAGTGTTAAGTTTAATTGTAACTTAGGTTAGGATTTATTTTACAGGTAATTTTGTAATTATTTTAACTAGGTAGCTATTAAATAGTTATTAACTATTTAATAGCTATTGTACCTAGTTAAAATAAATACAAAGTTGCCTGTAAAATAAATATAAATCCTAAAATAGCTACAATGTAATTATTATTTGTATTGTAGCTATATTATGGTTTATTTTACAGGTAAGTATTTAGCTTTAAATAGGAATAATTTATTTAATAAGATTTATTTTATTTCGTTAGATTTAAATTATATTTAATTTAGGGGGGTGTTAGGGTTAGGGTTAGACTTAGCTTTAAGGGTTAATACATTTATTATAGTAGCGGCGAGGTCCGGTCGGAAGATTAGGGGTTAATACTTGAAGTTAGGTGTCGGCGATGTTAGGGAGGGCAGATTATGGGTTAATACTATTTATTATAGGGTTTTTGAGGCGGGAGTGAGGCGGTTTAGGGGTTAATACATTTATTATAGTGGCGGTGAGATCCGGTCAGCAGATTGGGGTTAATAAGTGTAGGTAGGTAGCGGCGACGTTGGGGGGGGGCAGATTATGGGGTAATAAATATAATATAGGGGTCAGCGATGTTAGGGGCAGCAGATTAGGGGTACATAGGGATAATGTAGGTTGCGTGGTGTGCGGTCGGCAGATTAGGGGTTACATTTTTTATTAGAATGGCAGCGATGTGGGGGGACCTCGGTTTAGGGGTGCATATGTAGTTTATGGGTGTTAGTGTACTCTAGAGCACAGTAGTTAAGAGCTTTATGAATCGGCGTTAGCCCATAAAGCTCTTAACTCCTGACTTTTTTCTGCGGCTGGAGTTTTGTTGTTAGATTTCTAACGCTCACTTCAGCCAAGACTCTAAATACCGGCGTTAGAAAGATCCCATTGAAAAAATAGGATACGCAATTGACGTAAGGGGATCTACGGTATGCAAAAGTTGAGGCTGGAAAATGAGCCTTAGACCCTTTCCTGACTGACTCTAAATACCAGCGGGCGGCCAAAACCAGAGTTAGGACCCCCTAACGCTGGTTTGGACGGCTAACGCAGAACTCTATATCTAGGTTAGTGTGTTATCACTATAAAATCACATTACCACCTGATTATGCAAATGATAAAGTGTTTGAGGCTCCACCCATGAGTTACCTTCTAATCTATAGCACTTTTTATATGAGGTGACCTACAGGATAAGTGAAGTCCTAAACTAAAGCATGGAAGACAAATAAGCTTTGTATAAATCAGTGAGAGGATAAAGAGGAGACTGTGTATAATGGAGTGAGAGGATAAAGAGGCTGTTTATAGAGGAGTGAGAGGATAAAGAGGAGGCTGTGTATAAAGGAATGAGAGGATAAAGAGGAGGCTGTGTATAAAGGAGTGAGAGGATAAAGAGGAGACTGTGTATAAAGGACTGAGAGGATAAAGAGGAGACTGTGTATAAAACAGTGAGAGGATAAAGAGGAGACTGTGTATAAAGGAGTGAGAGGATAAAGAGGAGACTGTGTATAAAGGAGTGAGAGGATAAAGAGGAGACTGTGTATAAAGAAGTGAGAGGATAAAGAGGAGACTGTGTATAAAGGAGTGAGAGGATAAAGAGGTTGTGTATAAAGGAGTCAGAGGATAAAGAGGAGGCTGTGTATAAAGGAGTGAGAGGATAAAGAGGAGACTGTGTATAAAGCAGTGAGAGGATAAAGAGGAGACTGTGTATAAAGGAGTGAGAGGATAAAGAGGAGCTGTGTATAAAGGAGTGAGAGGATAAAGAGGAGGCTGTGTATAAAGGAGTGAGAGGATAAAGAGGAGGCTGTGTATAAAGGAGTGAGAGGATAAAGAGGAGACTGTGTATAAAGGACTGAGAGGATAAAGAGGAGACTGTGTATAAAACAGTGAGAGGATAAAGAGGAGGCTGTGTATAAAGGAGTGAGAGGATAAAGAGGAGGCTGTGTATAAAACAGTGAGAGGATAAAGAGGAGACTGTGTATAAAGGAGTGAGAGGATAAAGAGGAGACTGTGTATAAAGGAGTGAGAGGATAAAGAGGAGACTGTGTATAAAGGAGTGAGAGGATAAAGAGGAGGCTGTGTATAAAGGAGTGAGAGGATAAAGAGGAGACTGTGTATAAAGGAGTGAGAGGATAAAGAGGAGACTGTGTATAAAGGAGTGAGAGGAATAAAGAGGAGGCTGTGTATAAAGGAGTGAGAGGATAAAGAGGAGGCTGTGTATAAAGGAGTGAGAGGATAAAGAGGAGGCTGTGTATAAAACAGTGAGAGGATAAAGAGGAGGCTGTGTATAAAGGAGTGAGAGGATAAAGAGGAGACTGTGTATAAAGGAATGAGAGGATAAAGAGGAGACTGTGTATAAAGGAGTGAGAGGATAAAGAGGAGACTGTGTATAAAGGAGTGAGAGGATAAAGAGGAGGCTGTGTATAAAGGAGTGAGAGGATAAAGAGGAGGCTGTGTATAAACGAGTGAGAGGATAAAGAGGAGACTGTGTATAAAGGAGTGAGAGGATAAAGAGGAGGCTGTGTATAAAACAGTGAGAGGATAAAGAGGAGACTGTGTATAAAGGAGTGAGAGGATAAAGAGGAGACTGTGTATAAAGGAGTGAGAGGATAAAGAGGAGACTGTGTATAAAGGAGTGAGAGGATAAAGAGGAGGCTGTGTATAAAACGAGTGAGAGGATAAAGAGGAGACTGTGTATAAAGGAGTGAGAGGATAAAGAGGAGGCTGTGTATAAAGGAGTGAGAGGATAAAGAGGAGACTGTGTATAAAGGAGTGAGAGGATAAAGAGGAGGCTGTGTATAAAGGAGTGAGAGGATAAAGAGGAGGCTGTGTATAAAACAGTGAGAGGATAAAGAGGAGGCTGTGTATAAAGGAGTGAGAGGATAAAGAGGAGACTGTGTATAAAGGAGTGAGAGGATAAAGAGGAGGCTGTGTATAAAGGAGTGAGAGGATAAAGAGGAGGCTGTGTATAAAGGAGTGAGAGGATAAAGAGGAGACTGTGTATAAAGTAGTGAGAGGATAAAGAGGAGACTGTGTATAAAGGAGTGAGAGGATAAAGAGGAGACTGTGTATAAAGGAGTGAGAGGATAAAGATGAGGCTGTGTATAAAGGAGTGAGAGGATAAAGAGGAGGCTGTGTATAAAGGAGTGAGAGGATAAAGAGGAGACTGTGTATAAAGGAGTGAGAGGATAAAGCGGAGGCTGTGTATAAAGGAGTGAGAGGATAAAGAGGAGGCTGTGTATAAAACAGTTAGAGGATAAAGAGGAGGCTGTGTATAAAACAGTGAGAGGATAAAGAGGAGACTGTGTATCAAACAATAAGAGGATAAAGATGAGGCTGTGTATAAAGGAGTGAGAGGATAAAGAGGAGACTGTGTATAAAGGAGTGAGAGGATAAAGAGGAGGCTGTGTATAAAGGAGTCAGAGGATAAAGAGGAGACTGTGTATAAAGGAGTGAGAGGATAAAGAGGAGGCTGTGTATAAAGGAGTGAGAGGATAAAGAGGATGCTGTGTATAAAGGAGTGAGAGGATAAAGAGGAGGCTGTGTATAAAGGAGTGAGAGGATAAAGAGGAGGCTGTGTATAAAACAGTGAGAGGATAAAGAGGAGACTGTGTATAAAGGAGTGAGAGGATAAAGAGGAGGCTGTGTATAAAGGAATGAGAGGATAAAGAGGAGGCTGTGTATAAAGGAGTGAGAGGATAAAGAGGAGACTGTGTATAAAACAGTGAGAGGATAAAGAGGAGACTGTGTATAAAGGAGTGAGAGGATAAAGAGGAGACTGTGTATAAAACAGTGAGAGGATAAAGAGGAGACTGTGTATAAAACAGTAAGAGGATAAAGAGGAGACTGTGTATAAAGGAGTGAGAGGATAAAGAGGAGGCTGTGTATAAAGGAGTGAGAGGATAAAGAGGAGGCTGTGTATAAAGGAGTGAGAGGATAAAGAGGAGACTGTGTATAAAACAGTGAGAGGATAAAGAGGAGGCTGTGTATAAAGGAGTGAGAGGATAAAGAGGAGGCTGTGTATAAAGGAGTGAGAGGATAAAGAGGAGGCTGTGTATAAAGGAGTGAGAGGATAAAGAGGAGACTGTGTATAAAACAGTGAGAGGATAAAGAGGAGGCTGTGTATAAATAAGTGAGAGGATAAAGCGGAGGCTGTGTATAAAGGAGTGAGAGGATAAAGAGGAGGCTGTGTATAAAGGAGTGAGAGGATAAAGAGGAGACTGTGTATAAAACAGTGAGAGGATAAAGAGGAGGCTGTGTATAAAGGAATGAGAGGATAAAGAGGAGGCTGTGTATAAAGGAGTGAGAGGATAAAGATGCTGTGTATAAAGGAGTGAGAGGATAAAGAGGAGGCTGTGTATAAAGGAGTGAGAGGATAAAGAGGAGACTGTGTATAAAGGATTGAGAGGATAAAGAGGAGGCTGTGTATAAAGGAGTGAGAGGATAAAGAGGAAACTGTGTATCAAACAGTGAGAGGATAAAGAGGAGGCTGTGTATAAAGGAGTGAGAGGATAAAGAGGAGACTGTGTATAAAACAGTGAGAGGATAAAGAGGAGACTGTGTATAAAGGAGTGAGAGGATAAAGAGGAGACTGTGTATAAAACAGTGAGAGGATAAAGAGGAGGCTGTGTATAAAGGAGTGAGAGGATAAAGAGGAGACTGTGTATAAAGGAGTGAGAGGATAAAGAGGAGGCTGTGTATAAAGGAGTGAGAGGATAAAGAGGAGACTGTGTATAAAGGAGTGAGAGGATAAAGAGGAGACTGTGTATAAAACAGTGAGAGGATAAAGAGGAGACTGTGTATAAAACAATGAGAGGATAAAGAGGAGACTGTGTATAAAGGAGTGAGAGGATAAAGCGGAGGCTGTGTATAAAGGAGTGAGAGGATAAAGAGGAGGCTGTGTATAAAGGAGTGAGAGGATAAAGAGGAGGCTGTGTATAAAACAGTGAGAGGATAAAGAGGAGGCTGTGTATAAAGGAGTGAGAGGATAAAGAGGAGGCTGTGTATAAAGGAGTGAGAGGATAAAGAGGAGGCTGTGTATAAAGGAGTGAGAGGATAAAGAGGAGGCTGTGTATAAAGGAGTGAGAGGATAAAGAGGAGACTGTGTATAAAGGAGTGAGAGGATAAAGAGGAGGCTGTGTATAAAGGAGTGAGAGGATAAAGAGGAGGCTGTGTATAAAGGACTGAGAGGATAAAGAGGAGACTGTGTATAAAGGAGTGAGAGGATAAAGAGGAGACTGTGTATAAAACAGTGAGAGGATAAAGAGGAGGCTGTGTATAAAGGAGTGAGAGGATAAAGAGGTAACTGTGTATAAAGGAGTGAGAGGATAAAGAGGAGGCTGTGTATAAAGGAGTGAGAGGATAAAGAGGAGACTGTGTATAAAGGAGTGAGAGGATAAAGAGGAGACTGTGTATAAAGGAGTGAGAGGATAAAGAGGAGACTGTGTATAAAGGAGTGAGAGGATAAAGAGGAGACTGTGTATAAAGGAGTGAGAGGATAAAGAGGCGACTGTGTATAAAACAGTGAGAGGATAAAGAGGAGGCTGTGTATAAAGGACTGAGAGGATAAAGAGGAGACTGTGTATAAAACAGTAAGAGGATAAAGAGGAGACTGTGTATAAAGGAGTGAGAGGATAAAGAGGAGGCTGTGTATAAAGGAGTGAGAGGATAAAGAGGAGGCTGTGTATAAAACAGTGAGAGGATAAAGAGGAGACTGTGTATAAAGGAGTGAGAGGATAAAGAGGAGGCTGTGTATAAAGGAGTGAGAGGATAAAGAGGAGGCTGTGTATAAAACAGTGAGAGGATAAAGAGGAGGCTGTGTATAAAGGAGTGAGAGGATACAGAGGAGACTGTGTATAAAACAGTGAGAGGATAAAGAGGAGACTGTGTATAAAGGAGTGAGAGGATAAAGAGGAGGCTGTGTATAAAGGAATGAGAGGATAAAGAGGAGGCTGTGTATAAAGGAGTGAGAGGATAAAGAGGAGACTGTGTATAAAACAGTGAGAGGATAAAGAGGAGACTGTGTATAAAACAGTGAGAGGATAAAGAGGAGACTGTGTATAAAACAGTAAGAGGATAAAGAGGAGACTGTGTATAAAGGAGTGAGAGGATAAAGAGGATGCTGTGTATAAAGGAGTGAGAGGATAAAGAGGAGGCTGTGTATAAAGGAGTGAGAGGATAAAGAGGAGACTGTGTATAAAGGAATGAGAGGATAAAGAGGAGGCTGTGTATAAAGGAGTGAGAGGATAAAGAGGAGACTGTGTATAAAGGAGTGAGAGGATAAAGAGGAGGCTGTGTATAAAGGAGTGAGAGGATAAAGAGGAGGCTGTGTATAAAGGAGTGAGAGGATAAAGAGGAGACTGTGTATAAAACAGTGAGAGGATAAAGAGGAGGCTGTGTATAAATAAGTGAGAGGATAAAGAGGAGACTGTGTATAAAGGAGTGAGAGGATAAAGAGGAGACTGTGTATAAAGGAGTGAGAGGATAAAGAGGAGGCTGTGTATAAAACAGTGAGAGGATAAAGAGGAGACTGTGTATAAAGGAGTGAGAGGATAAAGAGGAGGCTGTGTATAAAGGAATGAGAGGATAAAGAGGAGGCTGTGTATAAAGGAGTGAGAGGATAAAGAGGAGACTGTGTATAAAACAGTGAGAGGATAAAGAGGAGACTGTGTATAAAGGAGTGAGAGGATAAAGAGGAGACTGTGTATAAAACAGTGAGAGGATAAAGAGGAGACTGTGTATAAAACAGTAAGAGGATAAAGAGGAGACTGTGTATAAAGGAGTAAGAGGATAAAGAGGAGACTGTGTATAAAGGAGTGAGAGGATAAAGAGGAGGCTGTGTATAAAGGAGTGAGAGGATAAAGAGGAGGCTGTGTATAAAGGAGTGAGAGGATAAAGAGGAGACTGTGTATAAAGGAGTGAGAGGATAAAGAGGAGGCTGTGTATAAAGGAGTGAGAGGATAAAGAGGAGGCTGTGTATAAAGGAGTGAGAGGATAAAGAGGAGACTGTGTATAAAACAGTGAGAGGATAAAGAGGAGGCTGTGTATAAATAAGTGAGAGGATAAAGCGGAGGCTGTGTATAAAGGAGTGAGAGGATAAAGAGGAGGCTGTGTATAAAGGAGTGAGAGGATAAAGAGGAGACTGTGTATAAAACAGTGAGAGGATAAAGAGGAGGCTGTGTATAAAGGAGTGAGAGGATAAAGAGGAGACTGTGTATAAAGGAGTGAGAGGATAAAGAGGAGGCTGTGTATAAAGGAGTGAGAGGATAAAGAGGAGGCTGTGTATAAAGGAGTGAGAGGATAAAGAGGAGGCTGTGTATAAAACAGTGAGAGGATAAAGAGGAGACTGTGTATAAAACAGTGAGAGGATAAAGAGGAGACTGTGTATAAAGGAGTGAGAGGATAAAGAGGAGACTGTGTATAAAGGAGTGAGAGGATAAAGAGGAGACTGTGTATAAAGGAGTGAGAGGATAAAGAGGAGGCTGTGTATAAAGGAGTGAGAGGATAAAGAGGAGACTGTGTATAAAACAGTGAGAGGATAAAGAGGAGGCTGTGTATAAAGGATTGAGAGGATAAAGAGGAGGCTGTGTATAAAGGAGTGAGAGGATAAAGAGGAAACTGTGTATCAAACAGTGAGAGGATAAAGAGGAGACTGTGTATAAAGGAGTGAGAGGATAAAGAGGTAACTGTGTATAAAGGAGTGAGAGGATAAAGAGGAGGCTGTGTATAAAGGAGTGAGAGGATAAAGAGGAGGCTGTGTATAAAGGAGTGAGAGGATAAAGAGGTAACTGTGTATAAAGGAGTGAGAGGATAAAGAGGAGGCTGTGTATAAAGGAGTGAGAGGATAAAGAGGAGGCTGTGTATAAAGGAGTGAGAGGATAAAGAGGAGGCTGTGTATAAAGGAGTGAGAGGATAAAGAGGAGGCTGTGTATAAAGGAGTGAGAGGATAAAGAGGAGGCTGTGTATAAAGGAGTGAGAGGATAAAGATGAGACTGTGTATAAAACAGTGAGAGGATAAAGAGGAGACTGTGGCCTAATTATCAACGTGTCTATTTACCTGCCTTCGCAGGCCCAATACGCCCGCCTAAGCTCGCCTACCATCGCTCCTGCGGACCTGAATAAGATCGCCAAAGTTATCAAAAAAGCTGTCAAAAAGCCGCGCACCAAGTACGGGGCGATGAGCAGCGGACTGTGATAATTATCACTCATCCGATCTCGCTGCTCTTCGGCTTTTTCCCAGCTTTATTGATACCCCAGTCACTAAGCACTCACACTATACTATACCGTTCTAACCCGTATACCGGCGGCCCCTGAGCGCCCCGCAACTAAATAAACTGCCGCTCCTAGACGCCGCCACAACTATAATAAATGCATTAACCCCTAAACCACCGCTCCCGGAGCCCTCCGCCACTCTAATAAACTGATTAACCCCTAAACTGCCGCTCCCGGACCCCGCCGCCACTACATAATACCTATTAACCCCTATCCTGCCCCCCCTATACTGCCTCCACCTATAATAAATTTATTAACCCCTATCCTGCCGATCCCGTACCCCGCCGCAACTAAATAAATTGTCTAACCCCTAAACCGCCGCTTCCGGACCCCGCCACAACCTATATTAAACTTATTAACCCCTAATCTGCCCCCCTACACCGTCGCCACCTATAATAAATTTATTAACCCCTATCCTGCCCCCCTATACCGCCGCCATCTATATTAAACTAATTAACCCCTAAACCTAAGTCTAACCCTAACCCTAACACCCCCCTAACTTAAATATTATTTTAATAAATCTAAATAAAATTACTCTTATTAACTAAATTATTCCTATTTAAAAATAAATACTTCGCTGTAAAATAAACCTTAAGATAGCTAAATGTAATTATTACATTGTAGCTATTTTAGGATTTATATTTATTTTACAGGTAACTTTGTATTTCTTTTAACTAGGTAGGATAGTTATTAAATAGTTATTAACTATTAAATAACTACCTATCTAAAAGAAATACAAAATTACCTGTAAAATAAATCCTAACCTAAGTTACAATTAAACCTAACACTACACTATCATTAAATTTATTAAATAAATTAACTACAAATAACTACAATTAAATACAATTACATAAACTAACTAAAGTACAGATTCAAGTTCAATCCGATTGGCTGATCCAATCAGCCAATCAGATTGAGCTCGCATTCTATTGGCTCTTCCGATCAGCCAATAGAATGCAAGCTCAATCTGATTAGCTGATCCAATCAGCCAATCGGATTGAACTTGAATCCGATTGGCTGATTCCATCAGCCAATCAGAATTTTCCTACCTTAATTCCGATTGGCTGATAGAATCCTATCAGCCAATCGGAATTCGAGGGACGCCATCTTGGATGACGTCCCTTAAAGGAACCTTCATTCTTCAGTTGGACGTTGGAAGAAGAAGATGGATCCACGCTGAAGGTCTTCAAGATGGAGCCGTTCGTCATCGGATGAAGATAGAAGATGCCACTTGGATCAAGATGGTTGCCGGTCCGGATCTCCTCTTCTTCCCTAATAGGATGAAGACTTTGGAGCCTCTTCTGGACCTCTTCAGCCACGGCTTGATAGAAGACTTCAGCCGGATTATGGATCGCCAGCCCCCGCTTGGGCTTGGATCAAGACTTCGGAGGACGGATCGGTGAACCTGACATGGTGAAAATAAGGTAGGAAGATCTTCAGGGGCTTAGTGTTAGGTTTATTTAACTGGGGTTTGGGTTAGATTAGGGGTATGTGGGTGGTGGGTTGTAATTTTGGGGGGGTATTGTATGTTTTTTTTTTACAGGCAAAAGAGCTGAATTCTTTGGGGCATGCCCCGCAAATGGCCCTGTTCAGGGCTGGTAAGGTAAAAGAGCTTTGAACTTTTTTAATTTAGAATAGGGTAGGGCATTTTTTTATTTTGGGGGTCTTTATTATTTTATTAGGGGGCTTAGAGTAGGTGTAATTAGTTTAAAATTGTTGTAATATTTTTCTAATGTTTGTAATTATTTTTTTATTTTTTGTAACTTAGTTTCTTTTTATTTTTTGTACTTTAGTTAGTTTATTTAATTGTAGTTATTTGTAGGTATTATATTTAATTAATTTATTGATAGTGTAGTGTTAGGTTTAATTGTAGGTAATTGTAGGTATTTTATTTAATTTATTTATTGATAGTGTAGTGTTAGGTTTACTTGTAACTTAGGTTAGGATTTATTTTACAGGTAATTTTGTAATTATTTTAACTATTTTAGCTATTAAATAGTTATTAACTATTTAATAGCTATTGTACATGGTTAAAATAATTACAAAGTTGCCTGTAAAATAAATATGAATCCTAAAATAGCTACAATATAATTATAATTTATATTGTAGCTATATTAGGGTTTATTTTACAGGTAAGTATTTAGCTTTAAATAGGAATAATTTATATAATAAGAGCTAATTTATTTAGTTAGATTTAAATTATATTTAATTTAGGGGGGTGTTAGTGTTAGGGTTAGACTTAGCTTTAGGGGTTAATCCATTTATTAGAGTAGCGGCGACATCAGGTCGGCAGATTAGGGGTTAATTATTGTAGGTAGCTGGCGGCGACATTGTGGGGGGCAGATTAGGGGTTAATAAATATAATATAGGGGTCGGCTGTGTTAGGGGCAGCAGATTAGGGGTACATAGGTATATTGTAGGTTGCGGCGGTGTACGGAGCGGCAGATTAGGGGTTAAAAAAAATATGCAGGTGTCAGCGATAGCGGGGGCGGCAGATTAGGGGTTAATAAATATTATGTAGGGGTCGGCGGTATTAGGGGCAGCAGAATAGGGGTACATAGGTATAACGTAAGTGGCGGCGGTGTACGGAGTGGCAGATTAGGGGTTAAAAATTTTTAATAGAGTGGTGGCGATGTGGGGGGGGGGCCTCGGTTTAGGGGTACATAGGTAGTTTATGGGTGTTAGTGTACTTTAGAGCACAGTAGTTAAGAGCTTTATAAACCGGCGTTAGCCCAGAAAGCTCTTAACTACTGACTTTTTTCTGCGGCTGGAGTTTTGTCGTTAGATTTCTAACGCTCACTTCAGCCACGACTCTAAATACCGGCGTTAGAAAGATCCCATTGAAAAGATAGGATACGCAAATGGCGTAGGGGGATCTGCGGTATGGAAAAGTCGCGGCTGCAAAGTGAGCATTAGACCCTTTCCTGACTGACTCCAAATACCAGCGTTCGGTAAAAACCAGCGTTAGGAGCCTCTAACGCTGGTTTTGACGGCTAACGCCCAACTCTAAATCTAGGCCTAAGTTACAAAAAATAAAAAAATATTACAAGATTTTTAAGCTAATTACACCTAATCTAAGCCCCCTAATAAAAAACAAAGCCCACCAAAATAAAAAAATGCCCTACCCTATTCTAAATTACGATAGTTAACAGCTCTATTACCTTACCAGCCCTTAAAAGGGCCTTTTGCGGGGCATGCCCCAAAGAAATCAGCTCTTTTGCCTGTAATAAAAACACAATATCACCCCCAACATTACAACTCACCACCCACATACCCCTACTCTAACCCAAACCCCCCTTAAATAAACCTAACACTACCCCCCTGAAGATCATCCTACCTTTAGCCGTCTTCAGCCAGCCGACCACCGATGGAACAGAAGAGGACATCCGCAGCGGTCGAAGTCTTCATCCAAGGGGCACTGAAGAGGTCTTCCATCCGATAGAAGTCTTCATCCAGGCAGCGCCTTCAATCTGCATTCATCCGGAGCGGAGCGGAGTCATCTTCAAAGCAGCCGACGCGGAGCCATCTTCATCCACCGACGCCTACTCGCCGGATGAATATTCCTTTAAGTGACATCATCCAAGATGGCGTCCCTCAAATTCTGATTGGCTGATAGGATTCTTTTAGCCAATCGGAATTAAGGTAGGAAAATTCTGATTGGCTGATCCAATCAGCCAATCAGATTCAAGTTCAATCCGATTGGCTGATCCATGACGCATGGTACGTAACTACAGAAAACCGACTGATCGTAATGGATTCTTGAAAGCCAAAAGTGGACATATGAGTAATTGGAAAGCTAATATCCCATATGGGCAGTTTTGCCGTATCAGACATAACTGCTCAAAGTTAGAGGACTACAACAAAGAAGCAGACATCTTACAAAAAAGATTCATAGATAAAGAATATGATGAGAACTAGTGAGTGAAGCTAGAAACAAAAACGCAATATGCCAACAAAGTAGTCTATTAAATTCAAACCAAGAGAATAGAGTGAACACCAGGGAAGATATGGATAGCAATTTTAGGTTTATTACCACATACAGCGAGGGGGCTGGGTTCATCAAAAAAATTCTGCATAAACACTGGGGTATTCTGAAGGCGGACCCCATATTGAAAACTGTAATAGAAGAAAAAGCGTTAGTGGTATTCAGAAAAAATCAGAATCTAAAGAATATTTTAGTTCCATCCAGGACAAATAAAGAGTAATAGATCAGGCTCCCTGGATCAGTGGGACACAGGTAGGCCCGGAACATACAAATGTGGCCGCAGCAATTGTTGTATGTGTGCGCATCTTGCGAATAGGGATTCTTATATGAATTGGAATAACACCAAGCAAATGCCAATTACATGTAGAGGTACGTGCCACTCCACATTTGTAGTCTATGGACTCACCTGTGGCTGTGGAAAAATTTATGTAGGAAGAACGAAATGCAAGATAAAAAGAAGATGCTATGAGCACATAAATAATATAGAAATAGGGTTAAGAACACACAGTGTGTCAGACCATTTTAGAGTAAAACACAACAAAGACCCAAGTAGTTTACATATTACCATTTTAGATGTGGTATCCATAGGAGTAAACCCACATCAAAGGTTAATTACACTGAGACAAAAAGAAACCAAGTGGATTCAAGAACTAAAACGCCTCACTCCCAAAGGTCTAAATATAGACCTAGATCTACAAGCATTTATGCTATAAGGTCCCTAGATTTCTAGTAAAGAAAGATGCCCCAATTAATCATAAAAAAGAGGGAGGATTTTGCTTCAATTTATTCAATAATAATTTAGAATAAATAGATAAGCAATAGTTAGGGAACTAGGAAGGACATTATACTAAGTTAATTTAACATTAAAGAAAATATAGAGGTTATAGTCTAACTAGAGTTATGAGACCTAGAAGAACCACAATAACAATATATAGCTATTGTTATTAGCTGCAGTATAGACACATAAAAAGAGGAAGATCAGGGGCTGGTGCAAGCCAGTAATAACCAGCACTAATTGGGACTAACAGTAGCCCCTTTGAATGTCAGTCGACAACAGTAGTTCCACCTGACCCTTGGTCAAAGTTATTCTCAGTAAAACAAGTACATTAAGTATCTAGCAGTAGGGCATATCATGTAGAATATGATGTGTAGAAGTATTTTAACCTTAGGACATGGAGTTTAACTAAATAGTCACTACCCTAAAGATATGGTAACTAATAGATGCACACTGTATAGATGCATTTAGAACAGAAATAGTAAGAGGGTTGATTATTGATTGTTTAACACGCTACAGCTAAATGGGCGTGTTGTGTTTACATGATACCTAATCACCTACGTAGTATAAGGGTGGAGCTAGCACGGAGATAGTGTGGCACAGCATTTGCCAGAGAGTGCAGCTAAATGGGCGTGTTGTGTTTACATGACACCTAATCACCTACGTAGTATAAGGGTGGAGCTAGCACGGAGATAGTGTGGCACAGCATTTGCCAGAGAGTGCAGCTAAATGGGCGTGTTGTGTTTACATGACACCTAATCACCTACGTAGTATAAGGGTGGAGCTAGCACGGAGATAGTGTGGCACAGCATTTGTCAGAGAGTGCAGATAAATGGGCGTGTTGTGTTTACATGACACCTAATCACCTACGTAGTATAAGGGTGGAGCTAGCACAGAGATAGTGTGGCGCAGCATTTGTCAGAGAGTACAGCTAAATGGGCGTGTTGTGTTTACATGACACCTAATCACCTACGTAGTATAAGGGTGGAGCTAGCACGGAGATAGTGTGGCGCAGCATTTGTCAGAGAGTGCAGCTAAAGGGGCGTGTTGTGTTTACATGACACCTAATTCCCTACGTAGTATAAGGGTGGAGCTAGCACAGAGAAAGTGTGGCACAGCATTTGCCAGAGAGTGCAGCTAAATGGGCGTGTTGTGTTTACATGACACCTAATCACCTATGTAGTATAAGGGTGGAGCTAGCAGGGAGATAGTGTGGTGCAGCATTTGTCAGAGAGTGCAGCTAAATGGGCGTGTTGTGTTTACATGACACCTAATCACCTACGTTGTATAAGGGTGGAGCTAGCACAGAGATAGTGTGGCACAGCATTTGTCAGAGAGTGCAGCTAAATGGGCGTGTTGTGTTTACATGACACCTAATCACCTACGTAGTATAAGGGTGGAGCTAGCACAGAGATAGTGTGGCGCAGCATTTGTCAGAGAGTACAGCTAAATGGGCGTGTTGTGTTTACATGACACCTAATCACCTACATAGTATAAGGGTGGAGCTAGCAGGGAGATAGTGTGGCACAGCATTTGTCAGAGAGTGCAGCTAAATGGGCGTGTTGTGTTTACATGACACCTAATCACCTACGTAGTATAATGGTGGAGCTAGCACAGAGATAGTGTGGCACAGCATATGCCAGAGAGTGCAGCTAAATGGGCGTGTTGTGTTTACATTACACCTAATCACCTACGTAGTATAAGGGTAGAGCTAGCACGGAGATAGTGTGGCACAGCATTTGTCAGAGAGTGCGGCTAAATGGGTGTGTTGTGTTTACATGACACCTAATGACCTACGTAGTATAAGGGTGGAGCTAGCACGGAGATAGTGTGGCACAGCATTTGCTAGAGAGTACAGCTAAATGAGGGTGTTGTGTTTACATGACACCTAATCACCTACGTAGTATAAGGGTGGAGCTAGCAGGGAGATAGTGTGGCACAGCATTTGTCAGAGAGTACAGCTAAATGGGCGTGTTGTGTTTACATGACACCTAATTCCCTACGTAGTATAAGGGTGGAGCTAGCACAGAGATAGTGTGGCACAGCATACGCCAGAGAGTGCAGCTAAATGGGCGTGTTGTGTTTACATAACACCTAATCACCTACGTAGTATAAGGGTGGAGCTAGCACGGAGATAGTGTGGCACAGCATTTGTCAGAGAGTACAGCTAAATGGATGTGTTGTGTTTACATGACACCTAATCACCTACGTAGTATAAGGGTGGAGCTAGCACGGAGATAGTGTGGCACAGCATTTGTCAGAGAGTGCAGCTAAATGGGCGTGTTGTGTTTACATGACACCTAATTCCCTACGTAGTATAAGGGTGGAGCTAGCACGGAGATAGTGTGGCACAGCATTTGTCAGAGAGTACAGCTAAATGGGCGTCTTGTGTTTACATGACACCTAATCACCTACGTAGTATAAGGGTGGAGCTAGCAGGGAGATAGTGTGGCACAGCATACGCCAGAGAGTACAGCTAAATGGGCGTGTTGTGTGTTTACATGACACCTAATCACCTACGTAGTATAAGGGTGGAGCTAGCACAGAGATAGTGTGGCACAGCATTTGTCAGAGAGTGCAGCTAAATGGGCGTGTTGTGTTTACATGACACCTATTCACCTATGTAGTATAAGGGTGGAGCTAGCACAGAGATAGTGTGGCACAGCATACGCCAGAGAGTGCAGCTAAATGGGCGTGTTGTGTTTACATGACACCTAATTCCCTACGTAGTATAAGGGTGGAGCTAGCACGGAGATAGTGTGGCACAGCATATGCCAGAGAGTGCAGCTAAATGGGCGTGTTGTGTTTACATGACACCTAATCACCTACGTAGTATAAGGGTGGAACTAGCACGGAGATAGTGTGGCACAGCATACGCCAGAGAGTACAGCTAAATGGGCGTGTTGTGTTTACATGACACCAAATCACCTACGTAGTATAAGGGTAGAGCTAGCACGGAGATAGTGTGGCGCAGCATTTGTCAGAGAGTGCAGCTAAATGGGTGTGTTGTGTTTACATGACACCTAATCACCTACGTAGTATAAGGGTGGAGCTAGCACAGAGATAGTGTGGCACAGCATTTGTCAGAGAGTACAGCTAAAGGGGCGTGTTGTGTTTACATGACACCTAATCACCTACGTAGTATAAGGGTGGAGCTAGCAGGGAGATAGTGTGGCACAGCATACGCCAGAGAGTGCAGCTAAATGGGCGTGTTGTGTTTACATGACACCTAATCACCTACGTAGTATAAGGGTGGAGCTAGCACAGAGATAGTGTGGCACAGCATTTGTCAGAGAGTACTGCTAAATGGGCGTGTTGTGTTTACATGACACCTAATCACCTACGTAGTATAAGGGTGGAGCTAGCACGGAGATAGTGTGGCGCAGCATACGTCAGAGAGTGCAGCTAAATGGGCGTGTTGTGTTTACATGACACCTAATCACCTACGTAGTATAAGGGTGGAGCTAGCACAGAGATAGTGTGGCACAGCATTTGTCAGAGAGTGCAGCTAAATGGGCGTGTTGTGTTTACATGACACCTAATCACCTATGTAGTATAAGGGTAGAGCTAGCACGGAGATAGTGTGGCACAGCATTTGTCAGAGAGTGCAGCTAAATGGGCATGTTGTGTTTACATGACACCTAATCACCTACGTAGTATAAGGGTGGAGCTAGCACAGAGATAGTGTGGCACAGCATTTGTCAGAGAGTGCAGCTAAATGGGCGTGTTGTGTTTACATGACACCTAATCACCTACGTAGTATAAGGGTGGAGCTAGCACGGAGATAGTGTGGCGCAGCATTTGTCAGAGAGTGCAGCTAAATGGGCGTGTTGTGTTTACATGACACCTAATCACCTATGTAGTATAAGGGTGGAGCTAGCACGGAGATAGTGTGGCACAGCATACGTCAGAGAGTGCAGCTAAAGGGGCGTGTTGTGTTTACATGACACCTAATCACCTACGTAGTATAAGGGTGGAGCTAGCAGGGAGATAGTGTGGCACAGCATACGCTAGAGAGTGCAGCTAAATGGGCGTGTTGTGTTTACATGACACCTAATCACCTACGTAGTATAAGGGTGGAGCTAGCACGGAGATAGTGTGGCACAGCATTTGTCAGAGAGTGCAGCTAAATGGGCGTCTTGTGTTTACATGACACCTAATCACCTACGTAGTATAAGGGTGGAGCTAGCACGGAGATAGTGTGGCACAGCATTTGTCAGAGAGTACTGCTAAATGGGCGTGTTGTGTTTACATGACACCTAATTCCCTACGTAGTATAAGGGTGGAGCTAGCACGCAGATAGTGTGGCACAGCATACGCCAGAGAGTGCAGCTAATAAGAAGTAATCCGGCACACGGGGTGGCTACGCTGTATACATTGTGCATCTATTTTTGTAGAAACAAAGGGGTTGCTTACAATATGAGAAACAGCAAATGCCAGGTAATTTCATTATGAATAAGATTCTGCCTCTTAACATATGGAGGCCCATTTATCAAGCGCTGTATGGAGCTTGTGCGCCCGTGTTTCTGGCGAGTCTTCAGACTCGCCAGAAACAGCAGTTATGAAGCAGCGCTCCATAACCCCGTCCACCTGCTCTGAGCAGACAGATAGAAATCGCCACAAATCAACCCGATCAAGTACGATCGGTTTGATTGACACCCCCCATTGGCCGTGAGTCTGCAGGGGGCAGCGAGCTGCTGGTGCAATGCTGAATATGGAGAGTGTATTGCTCTCCGCATTCAGCGATGTCTGTCGGACCTGATCCGCACTGTCGTATCAGGTCCGACAGACATTTCATAATTCAGCCTCATGAGCTTCTGTATAGTATGTGCTATGATTAGGTTGTTGACGATTGAAGTATAATGTACTATGTCACGGTAGAAACATGCCGTAGCAGAACATGGCTATTGGGCATGCTTTGTTTACATTCCGGGCAGCAGCAGGAAGAGGTGGATCCAATACGGCTCTTTTTAACAAGGGGATCCTCATACGAAGAATATCCAACATCCACTGTCTTGATAAAGTTTGCGGAGGACAAACGAAACGCGTAGACGGGATGGTCTACCTGTAACTATAAGACTCTGCACATTATAAGAGGCTTTTAATCTGTTTAATTAGTTTTTGAAAAAAAAAAGTTCCTTAAAAGGTCTTACAATCGGTTTACAGAGACAAAAGAGGAGCAGAGGCCGCTACCTGCGGATTCCTGTGGAACAAGAACTGAAGGCTTTTAATATTTTATCTCTTGTAAGTGCATTAGATTGTGTGCACAAATAAAGCTATAAATGATTTTACCTTGAATGGGGGATGCGCTTTGTGTTGTTATCGTTTTAGTGCATTTAAAGCTTGAGCACTCTTTTGTGCTCAGGGAATCTGGAAGCTGCACAAAGGATTTGTCACCAAGAGAGAAACTAATCCATACAGAGT